>NW_015396853.1:0-2374 GCF_001527695.2 Protobothrops mucrosquamatus
AAAAGGAAGGAAGGAAGGAAGGAAGGAAGGAAGGAAGGAAGGAAGGAAGGAAGGAAGAGAAGGAAGGAAGGAAGGAAGGAAGATAGATAGATAGATAGATAGATAGATAGATAGATAGATAGATAGATAGATAGATAGATAGATAGATATCAGGATTGGAAAACTGGAGCCCATTCAGATGCAGAAGAGAACTTAATAATAATAATAATAATAATAACAACAACAACAACAACAACAAAGTTGGAAGGGACCTTGGAGGTCATCAATTCCAACCCCCTGCTCAGGCAGGTAACCCTATACCAGGGATAGGCAACCTTGGCTCTTTTATGACTCGTGGACTTCAACTCCCAGAATTCCTATACCATTTCAGACAAATGGCTGTCCAGTCTCTTCTTAAAGAGCTGCCTCTTTTAGCCTGAATAGCTGAATAGCACTAGCAATAGCCGTTAGACTTATATACTGCTTTATGGGGCTTTACAGCTCTCTCTAGGCGCTTTACAAAGTCAGCCTGTTGCCCCCCCCACCCAACAATCTGGGTCCTCATTTTAACCGACCTTGGATGGAAACCTATCAAGGACAGATCCAACCGAGAATTCAGAAGAAATTTCCAGACAGTGAGAACAATTAACCAGTGGAACAACCTGCCTCCAGAAGCGGTGAATGCTCCAACACTGGAAGGTTTTAAGAAGAGACTGGACAGCCATTTGTCCTTAATGGTATAGGGCAGGGGTAGGCAACCTTGGCTCTTTGATGACTCGTGGACTTCAACTCCCAGAATTCCTGAGCCAGCATGGCTCAGCTTGGAAACCTCTCCCTTTCCCCTCAGCATGGCTGGCTGAGGAATTCTGGGAGTTGAAGTCCACGAGTCATAAAAGAGCCGAGGTTGCCTACTTCTGGCCTAGGCCGCTTTATGACTGGTGGACTTCAACTCCCAGAATTCCTGAGCCCGCATGGCTCAGCTTGGAAACCTCTCCCTTTCTCCTCAGCATGGCTGGCTGAAGAATTCTGGGAGTTGAAGTCCACGAGTCATAAAAGAGCCAGGGTTGCCTACCCCTGGTATAGGGTTTCCTGCCTGAGCAGGGGGTTGGACTAGAAGACCTTCAAGGTCCCTTCTGCCTTCTATCCCTGCTTGAAAAAATGAAGACAGTTTTTTTGAAACCAAAATCGCTTTTGGGAAGCAGAAATCCGGATGGCCCCTTGGAATGACTGCAACTTTCTTGGTTATGTCACGGAGAAGGCCGGAAGGTCTCACACCGAGCCACGGCCGGCATCCTCCCAAAGGCCCATAAACCGCTGGCTCTCTGCCCTTCCTCCTTCCTGCCCACCACCAGAACAGATGGCTGATCTTCTCCTACACCACTTCCAAGCAGAACCGGATCACTCCGAGTAAAGCATTTAAATTCCGCCTTGCTTTTTGTTCATCATTCTCCTCACCCCCCCCCCCCCCCGGCTAATGACAGTCACTGTTTTGTGAAAAAAAAACACATTTAGCTTTCGCAAAGGCAGCGCCGCAAAGCGGGAAATGGAAGGGGCACCCAGGGAACGCCAGGCTGGCACCCGGCGAAGGCGGGCACCGCCACCGACAAAGCGCTCATCCATTACCCCATCAGCAGCATCTCCAGGCCCAGCGGGATTCAAATGGGGGGTCCTGCTGAGGAAGAGAAATGAAGTTGGAATGGAGGTAATCCATCTTCGGAGGCGGGCGCCTGTTTCCGGAAGAGTTTCTTGGCAATAAAAGGGGGGAACGACCAGGCTTCATTAAAGAAGACACAGTGGAAGCTGGATGGGGATCAGAATCTTCCGTGCTCAGCTTGAAACACACAATCAATCAGAACTGAGTTGACAGGGACCCTGGAGGTCTTCTAGCCCAACCCCGTGCTCAAGCAGGAGACCCTATACCATTTCAGACAAGTGACTGTCCAGTCTCTTCTTTAAAACTTCCAGTGTTGGAGCATTCATAACTTCTGGAGGCAGGCTGTTCCCCCGATTAATTGTTCTCGCTATCAGGAAATTTCTCCTTAGTTCCAGGTTGCTTCTCTCCTTGATCAGTTTCCATCCGTTGCTTCTTGTCTTGCCTTTGGCTGCTTTGGGAAATACGTTGATCCCCCTTTTCTTTGAGGCAGCCCCTCAAATATTGGAATCCTAGTATCATGTCAACCCTATTTCTTCTTTTCTCTAGGCTGGCCATACCCAATGCCTGCAGCCGTTCTTCGTATATGTTGTAGTCTTCCGGACAGTTAGAACAATTAACCAGTGGAACAACCTGCCTCCAGAAGTTGTGAATGCTCCAACATTGGAAGTTTTTAAGAAGAGACTGGACAGCCATTTGTCTGGAATGGTATAGGGTTTCCTGCCTGAGCAGGGGGACGGACTT
>NW_015396853.1:5927-7824 GCF_001527695.2 Protobothrops mucrosquamatus
ACTGACCTAGGGTGAATTTTAAATAGGGAAAATTTTTTAAAGATTTTAATAATGACACAGCCATAAATATATTTGGTTTTTAATTGGTTTTATAGGGGAAATGTTTTTTGTGTTGTTTTTTAATATGCTGTGAGCCGCCCTGAGTCCCGTGGGGAGAAGGGCGGCATAGAAGTTGGAAAATAAATAAATAAATAAATAAATATTGGAAGGCTGCTATCATGTCCCCCTTCGTCCTTCTCTTCATTAAACAAGATATACCCAATTCCTTATATGTTTTAGCCTCCAGTCCCCTAATCATCTTTGTTGCTCTTCTCTGCACTCTTTCCAGAGTCTCAACATCTTTTTTACATCGTGGTGACCAAAACTGGATGCAGTATTCCAAGTGTGGCCTTACCAAGGCCTTGTAAAGTGGTATTAACCCTTCACCTGATCTTGACTCTATCCCTCTGTTAAGGCAGCCTAGCACTATGTTGGCTTTTTTGGCAGCTGCAGCACATGGCTGGCTCATGTCTAAGTGATTGTCCACTAGGAGTCCGAGGTCCCTCTCACAGTTACTACTATTGAGCCAGGTAGCACCTATACTGTACCTGTACATTTGGTTTTTCTTGCCTAAATGTAGAACCTTACTTTTTTCACCATTGAATTGTTACGTTTTTTTAATTGTTAAGGTTAAGTCCCTTTTTTTCAGCTCTGTTGTAACTTCAAACGGTCACTAAATGAATGCTTGCAAGTTGTGGACTGGCTGTGTAAGGCTCTTGGGAGAGGACAAAGGAATCCAAGCAGCCACACAAACCAGGATGAAGGAATACAAAATGAAGATTCACGAGCACGATGTTTCCTTGAATGGAACCAAACTTCTGCATGCCGTTAGGCTAATTAAACTAATCCATCATGCAAGGCGTCTCTGAGGCCAGGCTAGAAAAACTGGGTGTGAAGCAGATGTCAAGTATTTTGATGAAGTATCGGGTGTGTAACTCTGCAGCCATTGTTAACTTCAAAAAAACAGGTCGTTAAGTAGCTTTTGGGTGGCCTGTTGTAACTTTGAATGGCCCTTAAGCTACCGGCCGTGTTGTGAGTCCGTGCCAGCCACTGGACCCGGCAGCTGAGTCCGGGGAATCAGAGGAGGAGGAGAGGAGGAGGGGCCTGGAGAGCCATCAGAGTTGGAGGAAGGCTCTGATGAACTCCAGGACTTATAATCTGATGAAGAGCCTGGCCCTTCCAATCGTGCTCAGGCTGAGACTCAGCTATGCGGGAAAGCTGAGTCAGACTCTGAGGACTCACAGCTGGAAGACATCACAGACGCTCGCAAACACCGACAGACGCTACAAGAGCAGGACAGAGGGAGGCAATGGGGCGGCTCCAAGGGAGGAGGAGAAGGCATTGAGAAGCCACGCCTTGGGGCTGCATAATAAAAAGGGAAGGTGTGGGCGGTGCTGGTTGCTGAAGGCAAGCGTTGGCAAAGGACTCAAGTTTCATGGGATCCTGTTTTGTTCGCCTTGCCTGTGAACAATTCTCCGTTTGAATCGTGTTCTGTTTGCCTTGGACAATTCTCCGTTTGCATCGTGTTTTGTTTGCCTTTGCTTTTGGGACATTTTGCAGGTCTGTACCTAATTAATAAAAGGGGTTTTTGTTTTCCCTGCATTTCCAGCCTACTTGTTAAAAGCGGGGTTCGTCCTTGTGAGTTAACAAGGACTCACGTAGGCTGGGACAGAACAGTAAGTCAAGGATTATCTGTGAAGTTGGGAAGGGTTGTTTTTTTACCCCCAAACTTACCTGCAATAGAGGCCTCTGCACACCCAGCATTTTCATGGTGTCGGCGTTCGCCAGGATCTTCAGAGGATCGGTAATCTTGGTGACGCCCTCAATTTCCTTGTTAATTTCGCCCAGAACTTGATTG
>NW_015396853.1:8877-14808 GCF_001527695.2 Protobothrops mucrosquamatus
GAGGAATTCTGGGAGTTGAAGTCCACAAATCATAAAAGGGCCAAGTTGAAGACTCCTGGCTTAAGCGAATCACTGACGTAACCTGGTTGTTAAGTGACTCTGGCTTCCCCCACTAACTTTACTTGTCAGAAGGTCACAAAAAGTGGAACACCACAAAGATCATCAATACAAACCAGTTGCCAAACGTCCAAATTTTGATCGCATGGTGAAAGGGATGCTGCAAAGGCCGTAACTATGAAACACGGTCCTAAGTCAATTTTTGTCAGTGGCGTTGTAACTTTGAACGGTCACTAAACAAACTATTGTTAAGTTGAGGACTACTCGTACTTTGAACGTGGTTCGTCTCCAGCAGAAACCCATCTGAATTTATGTGATCTCATGTACGATTAAAGCACGCATTGAGAAGGCCTAGAGAAGGGGTAGGCAACCTTGGCTCTTTTATGACTGGTGGACTTCAACTCCCAGAATTCCTGAGCCAGCCATGCTGAGGGGAAAGGGAGAGGTTTCCAAGCTGAGCCATGCTGGCTCAGGAATTCTGGGAGTTGAAGTCCACGAGTCATAAAAGAGCCAAAGTTGGCTACCCCTGGCCTAGATGGCCGTGGAAGAGCTGAAGGACCAAGCGATCTTATGAAAGCAGCCGCGTTTTGACAGCTCAAGAAAATCTTAACGGCGTTTCCAGGAGCCCTTTGACAAGAATGCAGTCGAATTAATTTGGCAATTGTAGGATTACGTGTCAAGGCAACAACTGTTGGGGGAATTCATTTTATCTTTTTAGCCCAATCTCAAATAGCAGTTTTTCCCCCCCTTTGACAATCTCATTATTAACAACAATAAAACATCATCGCACATAAAAATAAAACGGAGTCTGGGGAACGATGCGAAGCCGCTATTCCAGGTCAAGCGGATGGTTTAGTAAACGTGGCTGCTTTAGATCACAAACGTTCCTTCCGAAAGGCTGCCCGCTGTTGTATGCAGGGAGTCCTCGACTCGCAATGACTCATTTAGTGACCGTTCGAAGTTGCAACAGCGCTGAAAAAAAGGGACTGATGGCTGTTTTTCACACTGTAAGGGTCTCGTTTTGACACCATCAGCATGGTGAGGTCTTTCTGAGCTTGGTGGTTTTGCTGTGTGCACTGATGATGTTATTAGGTTGGGTCATGAAACGTCTGCAAGAAAACCACCAAGCTCAGGAACCCACAGTCCTTCCTCCTCCTCCTCCTCCTCCTCCTCTCCGCAAACCCCACTCCCTTCTAGCCCTGATGATGTTCCCTAGTTGGGTCATGAAACGTCTGCAAGAAAACCACCAGGCTCAGGGACCCCACAGTTCCTCCTCCTCCTCCTCCTCCTCTCCGCAAACCCCACTCCCTTCTAGCCCTGATGATGTTCCCTAGTTGGGTCATGAAACATCTGCAAGAAAACCACCAAGCTCAGAGAGCACCAAGGACCTCTTACTTCAACCCCGAGCTACAAATATTCTCTTTTATTGGGAGTGGCTTTCCATGTATACTTCTATGTAAACAGAAAGCAAACCTCACTCCCTTCCAGCACTGATGATGTTACCTACTTGGGTTGTGAAACGTCTGCAAGAAAACCACCCAGATCAGAGGGCACCAAGGACCCCTCAGTTCAACCCCGAGCTAGAAATATTGTCTCCTATCTCTTCTAGCGTTACAGCATGACAAAAACAGATTTTCCACTTGTTGCCTTCAAAAGAACAGTTATTTCAGGAACATCTACGTGATATTCCTGTATATATTCCAAATTGACATTTTACTGGAGGGACTCGAAGTCGGTTGGCCCTCTTGGGACGGTAATTCCAATTCTGAGATTCCTTCACTTCTTATTCACTAATAATAATAATTAATGTACTACTATATCTTCCGCTGCTGCCTTCGAAAGAACAGGAGCCTCTAAAATGGTAAATATCTCCCCGTTGTCCATCCAACGTCAGACAGGATAGGATCAATTCAATTAACACCTTCAACTCTCTTCCCTGCTGCTCTCCTAGCCCACCCACGCCCCCCACCCTCCTTTAATCAGTTAACAAACAGTCTTGTGAAGGACTGCGTGTCTGTCAATCCAATTATTTCCTATCTGGGATGTGAAGACACTCCATTAAATACAGCAGACAGATGGCCCTTTCACCGATCATTCAGCTGAACTGATTAGCTACTTAGGGGGTGCAAAATTCGATGCAACTGGGTGTTAGGGATTGGAAAACTCCCGAGGACAAACTTCACACCTGTGCGGTCACTGTGTCCAGCACAACAACAGGGTGAAGATTGGGGCCGAGCTCTCTGCTCCAGCCAATGCTACACAACTCAGACTGAAGGATGAAGATCGCTGGGTTTGTTTGCATAACTGACCGCTTGTTAAGCTAAATTTTATCCATTTATGTCCCACCTTTATTGTTTTTACAAATAATTCAAGGCGGTGAACAGACACAATACACTTTCCTCCTCTTATTTTCCCTACAACAACAAGCCTGCAAGGTCACTTGGCTTGAGAAAGAGAGAGTGACAGGCCCAAGGTCTGTCTTCTCAACCGGCCAGCTTTCACGCCTAAAGTGGGACTAGAACTCCCTGTCTCCTGGGGATTGGCTCAGAGTCACTCAGCTGGGCTTTCATGGCTAAGGCGGAACTAGAACTCACCGTCTCCTGGTGACTGGCCCCAAGTCACCCAGCTGGCTTTCATGCTTAAGGCGGAACTAGAACTCATCGTTTCATGGTGACTGACCCAAAGTCACCAAGTTGGGTTTCATGTCTAAGGCAGGACTAGAACTCCCTGTCTCCTGGGGATTGGCTCAAAGTCACCCAGCTGGCTTTCACACCTAAGGCAGAACTAGAACTCACCGTCTCCTGGTGACTGGCCCAAAGTCACCCAGCTGGCTTTCACGCCTAAGGCAGAACTAGAATTCACCGTCTCCTGGTGACTGGCCCAAAGTCACCCCGCTGGCTTTCACGCCTAAGGCAGAACTAGAATTCACCGTCTCCTGGTGACTGGCCCAAAGTCACCCAGCTGGCTTTCACGCCTAAGGCAGAACTAGAACTCACCATCTCCTGGTGACTGGCCCAAAGTCCCTAACTGGCTTTCACGCCTAAGGCAGGACTAGAAGTCACCGTCTCCTGGTTTCTAGCCTGGGGCCTTAACTACTACTAGACCAGTCTGTATCTCAGCGAAGGGAGGACAGGTCTGAACACTGCAAAACGGATGTTCAGACCAAAGACAGCCTACTCCAAGGAGTGACTCAGAAAGATGGGATAAAACAACATTTTAAATGCCAGCAGCAGCCGCTAAGCTCGCTCTTCCAGGCCTGTGTCTATCCAGAACCCTGACAACAAAGAAATCGGCACACCCTTTACAGACGCAGGGATCAGATCCCCAGGAAAGCAACACAAAAAGTCACCCACCGACACAGATTCCGCACTCTTAAGAAACCACTTTACGTTCCAAGCGAGGCTGCGTTTAAGCCAAGTCCCGTTTTGAACCTCCATCAAGCTCATTATTAAGCTGGCGGGGAAAGGCAGCTCCGAAGGGGCGAACAACATTGTGTTTTCAAGAGGGAGGGTGAAACACCCCAGCTGAGCCCCCCCCCACATAGCGAGGACGTGTAAAGTTGGACACAAAGCTCATCATTAAATTTTACTGCAGCCTTGGGAGGAGTCAGGTGCTAACGCAACGAAAACAGTTATGGCCCCCGGAGAGGCTGGGATATTTCTTCAAAACCAGGCAAAAAAGAAAGATGACGGAGTACAGGCCCGCCTCGACAAAATTCAGATTGCTAAGTGGGACCTTCCTTAAGTGAGTGTTGCCCCAGTGTACGACTTTCCTTGACACCTTTGTTCAGCGAATCCCTGCAGTTGTTAAGTTAGTGAAATTAGTTTTCGCTTGCCAGAAGTTCGCAAAAGGGGGCACCGTGACCCCGGGACACTGCGACCGTCCTAAACGTGAGTCAGTTGTCAAGCTGGAATTGGGAATGTCTAATTTAATGAAGAGAAGGATGAGGGGTGACATGATAGCAGCCTTCCAGTATCTCAGGGGCTGCCCCAAAGAAGAGGGAGTCAAGCTATTCTCCAAAGCGCCTGAAGGCAGGACAAGAAGCAACGGATGGAAACTAATCAAGGAGAGAAGCAACCTGGAACTAAGGAGAAACTTCCTGACAGTCAGAACAATTAACCAGTGGAACAATCTGCCTCCAGAATCTCTGAATGCTCCAACACTGGAAGTTTTTAAGAAGAGACTGGACAGCCATTTGTCTGAAATGGTATAGGGTTTCCTGCCTGAGCAGGGGGTTGGACTCGATGACCTCCAAGGTCCCTTCCAACTTTATTATTATTATTATTATTATTATTATTATTATTATTATTATTATTATTATTATTATTATTATTAGCACGTAAATCATGGGAGGCTGCAACGGGTGGTCAGCGTGAAAAAAACAGGAGACTTGAGCTTTTTCGTAACCGCCAATCACATCTCCTCTCCACACCCCAGCCCCCCAAAAAAGAGAAATTCTTAATAATGTGCTTGAAGCATCCTAACTTTTGACTACGGGCGCCTTTGAAGCCCAGAGCTGTTGTGTTAATTACAGGCTGAAAAGCAAGAACGTCTAGAAGGGAGCAGCCGGTGCTTATAGCGGTCCAGATGGAAAGCGCAAAGGGGGCCATATTGCTTGGGCCTGACTCTGTAGGAAAAGGGGGTGAGGTGGGGGGGCTGGAAAGGGAAGGCACACCAAGCAAATGAAATTTCTTTTTCCTAGAGGCTACGTTCGCTTCTAAAAAGAAATGCAAAGTTGTTGTTTTTAAAACAAATGAACTTTTTTTTTTTTTTTAAAAAGCAAATATATGAAGAACAATTGCTGGAATTGGGCATGTCTAGTTTAATGAAGAGAAGGACGAGGGGGGACAGGATAGCAGTGTTACAGTATCTCAGGGGCTGCCCCAAAGAAGAGGGAGTCAAGCTGTTCTCCAAAGCACCTGAAGGCAGGACAAGAAGCAATGGATGGAAACTAATCAAGGAGAGAAGCAACCTAGAACTAAGGAGAAACTTCCTGACAGTGAGAACAATTAACCAGTGGAACAACCTGCCTCCAGAAGTGGTGAATGTTCCAACACTGGAAGTTTTTAAGAAGAGACCGGACAGCCATTTGTCCAAAATGGGATAGGGTTTCCTGCCTGAGCAGGGGGTTGGATTAGATGACCTCCAAGGTCCCTTCCACCACCACCATCATCATCATCATTATTATTATTATTATTATTAATCTGTCTCGCTTAGCCACGGGAATTCCGGACTCGGTGGCGGTCATAAACTGAGGACCACTTACACGCTAAAAAGGCACTTTACCATCCTGAATTACCTTGACTGCGTCGGCTTAAAAAGCGCTAAAAAAAGGGACTTACGACCGTTTTTCACACTTACGACGGTTGCAGCATCTCCCAGGGTCACGTGATCAAAATTCAGACGCTTGGCAACTGACTCCTATTTACGACGGTCGCAGTGTCTTGGGGGGGGGGATCACGTGATCCCCTTTTGCGACCTCCTGACAAGCAAAGCCAATGGGGGGGGAAGCCAGATTCACTTAACAACTGTGGAACCGACTTAACAACTGCAGTGATTCGGTTAACGACGGCAGCTAGAAAGGTCGTAAAACGGGGCGAAACCCACCGAGCAAATGTCTCGGAGACATCTGGGGCTCCGTTGTGGTTATGAACTGAGGACTGACTGTATCTGCACACACACACACACACACACACACACACACACCGTGCACATTGGGAAACACAAAAACGATAACTTGAACGCTAACGTAAACTCTCGGGAAACACGGAAACAGTAAATTCGGGAATGCAAATTTAAACTCTGGGGATAATTTTCCACGGACGGAGCCCCGGTGATGCATGAACTCCATTCTTAGGGACGGGCAAATAGGAT
>NW_015396853.1:19286-25937 GCF_001527695.2 Protobothrops mucrosquamatus
TCTCTTCTCTTCTCTTCTCTTCTCTTCTCTTCTTTCCTCCCTTCCCTTCTCCTCCCTTTCGTCTCCTTCCATCCCCTCCCCTATGGGCCAATCCCCAGGAGACGGTGAGTTCTAGTCCCGCCTTAGGCATGAAAACCGACTAGGTGACTTTGGGCCAATCCCCAGGAGACGGTGAGTTCTAGTCCCGCCTTAGGCATGGACAGCTGGGCAACTCTGGGCCAATCCCCAGGAGACAGTGAGTTCTAGTCCCGCCTTAGGCATGAAAACCCACTAGGTGACTTTGGGCCAATCCCCAGGAGACGGTGAGTTCTAGTTCCTCCTTAGGCAGAAAAGCCAGCTGGGTGACTTTGGGCCAATCACCAGGAGACGGTGAGTTCTAGTCCTACCTTAGGCATGAAAGCCAGCTGGGTGACTTTGGGCCAATCACCAGGAGACAGTGAGTTCTAGTCCCGCCTTAGGCATGAAAACCGACTGGGTGACTTTGGGCCAATCACCAGGAGACGGTGAGTTCTAGTCCCGGCTTAGATGGGGGGGGACTTTGGCCAATCTCCAGACTGTCACTGAGTTCTAGTCCTGCCCTAGGCATCAAAGCCAGCTGAGTGACTCGGGGCCAATCCCTCTGTCTCAGCCCAACCCCACCTCTTAAGGTTGTCGTTGTGGGGAAAACAGGAGGAGGAGGACGGTGTGCTGGAGATGTTTGCTGCCTTGAGTTATTTGTAAAAATAAGAAAGGTGGGATAGAGATCAATAAATAAATCAAGATCACGTGAAGGGCTAATACGACTTTGCAACGCCTTGGTAAGGCCACACTTGGGATACCACGTCCAGTTTTGGTCACCACGATGTAAAAACGAGGTTGAGACTCTAGAAAGAGTGCAGAGAAGAGCAACAAAGATGATCAGGGGACTGGAGGCTAAAAGATACGAGGAACGGTTGCTGGAATTGGGTATGTCTACTTTAATGAAGAGAAGGACGAGAGGGGACAGGATAGCAGTCTTCCAGTATCTCAGGGGCTGCCCCAAAGAAGAGGGAGTCAAGCTATTCTCCAAAGCTCCTGAAGGCAGGACAAGAAGCAACTGATCATGGAAACTCATCAAGGAGAGAAGCAACCTAGAACTAAGGAGAAACTTCCTGACAGTTAGAACAATTAACCAGTGGAACAACCTGCCTCCAGAAGTTGGTGAATGCTCCAACACTGGAAGTTTTTAAGAAGAGACTGGACAGCCATTTGTCCGAAATAATATAGGGTTTCCTGCCTGAGCAGGGGGTTGGACTAGATGACCTCCAAGGTCCCTTCCAACTTTATTGTTATTATTATTATGATGGATGATGATGATGATGATGATGATGATGATGATGATGATGTTGAGACTCTAGAAAGAGCAAAGAAGAGCAGCTAAGAAGATATATATAGCAGTCTTCCAGTATCTCAGGGGCTGCCCCAAAGAAGAGGGAGTCAAGCTATTCTCCAAAGCGCCCGATGGCAAGACAAGAAGCAACGGATGGAAACTCATCAAGGAGAGAAGCAACTTAGAACTAAGGAGAAACTTCCTGACAGTTAGAACAATTAATCAGTGGAACAACCTGCCTCCAGAATCTCTGAATGCTCCAACACTGGAAGTTTTTAAGAAGAGACTGGACAGCCATTTGTCCGAAATGGTATAGGGTTTCCTGCCTGAGCAGGGGGTTGGACTAGATGACCTCCAAGGTCCCTTCCAACTTTATTATTATTATTATGATGGATGATGATGATGATGATGATGATGAGACTCTAGAAAGAGCAAAGAGCAGCTAAGAAGATATATATAGCAGTCTTCCAGTATCTCAGAGGCTGCCCCAAAGAAGAGGGAGTCAAGCTATTTTCCAAAGCGCCTGAAGGTAGGACAAGAAGCAACGGATGGAAACTAATCAAGGAGAGAAGCAACCTGGAATTAAGGAGAAAATTCCTGACAGTGAGAACAATTAACCAGTGGAACAACCTGCCTCCAGAACGGTGAATGCTCCAACACTGGAAGTTTTTAAGAAGAGACTGGACAGCCATTTGTCTGAAATGGTATAGGGTTACCTGCCTGAGCAGGGGGTTGGACTTGATGACCTCCAAGGTCCCTTCCAACTTTATTATTATTATTATGATGGATGATGATGATGATGATGTTGAGACTCTAGAAAGAGCAAAGAAGAGCTGCTAAGAAGATATATATATATTATATTCCTTGGAGATGAAAACATACGAAGAACCTGCCTCCAGAAATTGTGGGGCTCCGTTGAATATATATATATATATATATTCCATACGGTAGTAGCTCTCCAGCCTTGGAGTCCAACTGGGCTTTGGTGTGAAGTCCACCTGCTTCTCTGAATTCTTGGCTAATTTCACTGCTGTCAGTTTTAAAATTAGCGACTGCTCGCTTGAAGGGAGTGACCCCAAAGTGTGTGGAAGGGGGGTTAAGGTTAACACATGCTCATTTCATTAACGCCTTTTCATATTCTGATGGGGTACTCTTCAAGTGGTTTTCGCGCAGGGCTGTGATATGGAATTCCTGAGAAATTCCACCCCTTTCCATGGTTTTTTGAAGAGCGCCAGGCTTCTCCCCTTTGCAAGACCCACACTTGGGAATATTGCAGCCAGCATAAAAAGAAAAGAAAACGAAGTAGAAGTATAACCTTTGGGAACTGACCCCAGTTTAGAAGAGACTTCCCCCCCCCCTTAATGTTCTTTCCTCCTGCTTAGAAACAAACTTTTGGGTTTATTGATTGAAGAGAATAATTGTAGCTAAAGGATGAACTGTGGCAGGGGTAGGCAACTTTGGCTCTTTTATGACTCGTGGACTTCAACTCCCAGAATTCTTGAGCCACCATGAGGGAACTATGGCCCCCTCAGGACTCGTGGACTTCAACTCCCAGAATTCCTGAGCCACCATGGCTCAGCTTGGAAACCTCTCCCTTTCCCCTCAGCGTGGCTGGCTCAGGAATTCTGGGAGTTGAAGTCCACCAGTCATAAAAGAGCCAAGGTTGCCTAACCCTGAACTATGGGGTCCTTAGTGTTCTCAAAGCTTGGTTTTCTTGCAAACATTGCAGTGATCAATTTATAATTCCATACTTGGAATATTGCATCCAGTTTTGGTGGAATATCGCATCCAGTTTGGGTCACATATAAAACGTTGAGACTCTGGAAAGAGCGCAGAGAAGAGCAACAACGATGATTACGGGGACTGGAGGCTAAACTGCATAATGGATGTTGCAAGGATTGGGTATGTCTAGTTTAGGGGTAGGCAACCTTGGCTCTTTTATGACTCCTGGACTTCAACTCCCAGAATTCCTGAGCCAGCCACGCTGAGGGTAAAGGGAGAGGTTTCCATGCTTAGCCATGCTGGCTCAGGAATTCTGGGAGTTGAAGTCCACGAGTCATAAAAGAGCCAAGGTTGCCTACCCCTGGTCTAGGAGGCTCACCGCTTAGAACAGGAGGACTTAGGACAGGGGTAGGCAACCTTGGCTCTTTTATGACACGTGGACTTCAACTCCCAGAAATCCTGAGCCAGCATGGGGGAACAATGGCCCCCTCATGACTCGTGGACTTCAACTCCCAGAATTCCTGAGCCAGCATGGCTCAGCTTGGAAACCTCTCCCTTTCCCCTCAGCATGGCTGGCTCAGGAATTCTGGGAGTTGAAGTCCACCAGTCATAAAAGAGCCAAGGTTGCCTACCGCTGCTCTAGTTTAAGGAAAAGAAGGATTAGGGGTGACATGATAGCAGTCTTCCAATATTTGAAGGGCTGCCCCAGAGAAGAGGGGGTGGCCGTAGTCTCCAAAAGACCTGAAGGCAGGACAAGAAAGAACGGATGGAAACTTACCAAGAAGAGATTCAACCTAAAATTAAGGAGGAGGCTGCAAAACGCTCGTCTTATTTATTTCTTGTAGGCAAAATTCGCGTTCTTTTTTATTTATTTTAAAGAGGGCCAAACGGTTAATATACGGCTTAAAAGGTTGCGTCTGTTTTCCGAGAAAAGAATAAACTGAAGGGCTTTTAAACTGCAAACAAAAAAAAAAAAAACACACCCCGATGGCTGAATTAAGGAAGACTGCAATAGCAGGCCTGATGGGTCAATTTTATTTTATTTTTTATGCGGAAAGCCTTGGGTGGCTCTGACAGATAATTCTCACAAACCTCGCTGTGTGTGTGTGTGTCTCTCTCTCTCTCCAACGGACTTGTCCGCTGGGGAGAAGCCGTCAGCAGCCAGAGGTCAAAGTTATAAGCAACTGGACCAGCCAGACGGAGGAAAAGCCTTAATTCCTTCATTTGAAGTCTTCTCCGGCGACTGGAGACGAGATAAGCTTCCTCGTGTAGGAGAAGCGAAGAGAAGGAAGCCGAGAGGCGGAAAAAGAAGGAGATTGCCGGAATTATTTTTCTAAAGGGGTTTTGCTGGCATGAGCTGCAGGCATCAATCAAGGGTGACCCCACCAAGTAAATATTCCTGGCCTGATATGCATACTTGATGGGCTCTGGTGCTCCAGGAGCCTGACCTGATTTACTGGATGGGAATTGCAGACTGTTTCAGAGCTAAAAGGGTTCCTAGGAAGCAGCTGGCAATCAGCTGCTAGCGTGTGACAATTGTCCCAGAAGGAAGGGATGCTTTACTTATTGGTAAGCTCAGAATTGAACTGTGGGGTCCAAGGTGCTCTCTGAGCTTATGTGGTTTTCTTGCAGACGTTTCGTGACTCAACTAGGAAACTGCATCGGTGCTGCAAGGGAGTAGGGTTTGCAGGGGGGGGAGGAGGAGGAGGAGGAGGAGGAGGAGGAGGAGGAGGAGGACTGTGGGGTCCTTGGTGCTCTCTGAGCTGGGTGGTTTTCTTGCAGACGTTTTTTGACCCAACTAGGGAACATCATCAGTGCTAGAAGGGAGTGGAGTTTAAAGAGAGGAGGAGGAGGAGGAGGAGGAGGAAGAGGAGGAGGAAGACTGTGGGGTCCTTGGTGCTCTCTGAGCCTGGTTGTTTTCTTGCAGATATTTCATGACCCAACTAGGGAACATCATCAGTGCTAGAAGGGAGTGGGTTTGAAGAGAGGAAGAGGAGGAGGAGGAGGAGGAGGACAACAACAACAACCACCACTGTGGGGTCCTTGGTAGTCTCTGAACTTGGTCGTTTCCTTGCAGCCGTTTCATTACCAAACTAGATAACAGGGTCAGTGCATTGATGATGTTACCTAGTCTGGCAGCGAAACGGCTGCAAGCAGACCAAACTCAAGAGAGTACTAAGGGCTCCAAAGTTTTACAGGTAGTCCTCGACTTACAACTGTTTGTTTGGTGACCATTCAAAGTCACAGGAGCAGTGAAAAAAAAAGTGGCTTATGAACGAAGTTCACGCTTACAACCGTTGCGGCCTCCCCGTGGTCACGCGATCAAAATCTGGACACTCGGGCAACCGACGGCTGCAGGGCCTCAGCCAGGCGATCGCGTTTTGGCAACCTCCTGACCAGCAAAATCAGTGGGAATTCCCTTAACACCCCCCCACCCCCGTTACTAACTTAACTTAACTTACTAACTTAACAAACTGAAGAGAAGGACGAGGGGAAACATGATAGCAGTCTTCCAATATCTCAGGGGTTGCCCCAAAGAAGAGGGAGTCAAGCTGTTCTCCAAAGCGCCTGAAGGCAGGACAAGAAGCAATGGATGGAAACTAACCAAGGAGAGAAGCAACCTAGAACTAAGGAGAAACTTCCTGACAGTTAGAACAATTAACCAGTGGAACAACCTGCCTCCAGAAGCGGTGAATGCTCCAACACTGGAAGTTTTTAAGAAGAGACTGGACAGCCATTTGTCCGAAATGGCATAGGGTTTCCTGCCTGAGCAGGGGGTTGGACTCGATGACCTCCAAGGTCCCTTCCAACTACTACTACTACTACTACTACTACTACTACTACTACTACTACTACTACTACTACTACTACTACTACTACTACTACTACTACTACTACTTCTTCTTCTTCTTCTTCTTCTTATTATTATTATTATTATTATTATTATTATTATTATTATTATTTTGTTGCTGCTGCTGCTGCTGCTATTATTATTATTATTATTATTATTATTATTATTATTATTATTATTATTAACTGCGGCGGGAAAGAGCGTAAAAACGGGGCAAAAACCCGCTGAACTCAGAACGGAAATTGCTAAGCAATTTCTAAGGAGAAGGAAAGGGCAAGGCCTAGGTCCAATGGGTGGGGAAAGCTAAATTCTTAATAAACAGAAAGCCCCCACCCCACCCCGCTCTATCAAGCCATCAAACTTGACCGTTCTAGGATTCTGATTTTGCTGAGAAAGATGCAAAACCCAATTGTGTTTTGTTTTTTTTTTTTAAAAAGAGAGAATTCTGCAGAGGAAAAACGATAACCTATTATTGGCTCCTGGTTTTATTTTGGTGCTTCCTCTCCAATTCTCCTCTTTCCCCCCCCACCCTCCCTTCAAAAAAAAAATCACTCTGGAGCTCAGATATTTAGCTAATTGGAACGGCACATTTCTCGCAGAAGTCTTTGGCTGTAATTTGGTGCAGCTGTTTAAAGGCTGTAACTAGGAATCTGAAATGATTTAATTATAATGTGCAAGCACCGGGGAACAGCAGCGAGGCAATTACAAATAACAACCAGAGAAATGCTAA
>NW_015396854.1:0-3378 GCF_001527695.2 Protobothrops mucrosquamatus
TAATATGATTGACAAGCATGTACAATGGCTCAAGGCTTCAGTTGCCCTGATATGACTACCATCTTCTCCTCTTTGACTTTTCTTGCAATGATGCTATTTTGTTGAAAGTCAGAAGAAGACAGTGGGCATATCAAAAAATAAAATTAAAGGAGATCTGGTAACACAGTGGTTAGAGAGCAGTATAGCAGGCAAACTCTGCTCACAGCCTGGAGTTCATTCTGATGGAGTTCAAGATTGACTCAGCCTTCCATCCTTCGGACGTCAGTAAAATGAGGACCCAGATTGTTGTAGGCAATATCCTAATATTGTAAACCGCCCAGAGAGTGCTGCAAAGTACTATAGAATGGTACATATGTCTAAGTGCTATTGCTATTTCTAAATAGGTCCCTTGATTTTGTGTCTATGTTGAAAAACGTTTGTTCATATTACATAGATTTGTGTGCGTTCAGTTTGTGAGCATATGGGTTTGCACGCTAATAATCTTGTAACTCTCTATTTTTGCCCTCAGTGATTCATACATAATAATGCTTTTTGCATTTTTCACTGAAATTATAAAAGAAACAATTAGCATTAGCTATGAAGCAGCATTTTTTTTTTTTTTTTTGCTTTGTGAGGGTTCATTCATTCATGGAGAATGCTTAAAAAAACCTTGTTGCTTGCCAAGTATTTACAGAGTGGAGCATAAACTCCAAAGATTTAATAATCTTGTGTTAATATTCATACAATTCACTATCAAAAGAAAATTGTCAAAATTTTGTCCCGTTTTCCAAGGAGTTCTTTATAAAACACAGCAGATATTTAAGCAATGCTTTTAATAGCAGTAACACATCAATTTTGGGGATCATCTTGATTTGATTGAGAGCTACATATTTTTTGTGCAATGCTTTCTGGTATTACATTTGATAACTCAACTAAGAGACACAACTATTACATTTAATTTCTTAATTAGAAATAGTTTTCTAATCTCTAAATGAATGTTCTTCCAAGCCTTTATTCCTTAATTTTGTTCAGCTGAGCTGGGGAAATGCTCTCAGTGGAACCTGGATGGCTTAATTGCTAACATTAGAAAATACAGTTCTGCAACTTATAATTTTAGACCACCAGCTGATTGCTCAGGGAGGTCAGCACTCACATATTACTTTATAAAATGCTTTATTTGGCAAGGAACACAAATGTATTTATATTAACTGTAAATACTGCAGTAAACAATAATCTGATGGTTTTTTTTATCAGCCATCTACAGTCCTTCAACGATATATATTTTATCATCTGCTACATGATTCCTAATCTCCTCAGAGAAGTAAATTTTAATCAAAGCATTTGTTGTTTAGACTATATAGTGGTTCCCAAAACAATCAGTGTCACAGGAAAACAGCACTGATTTATACCCTGGTGTTTTTTCAGTATTAAATATTAAATTCCTACTATTGATGTGTGAAATCTCTTTGTTTAGGTCTCAATTATTTCTCAGATAAATGAGGTGATTAACAGCCGTACCATGTACTCCCTTAACTATGAATGGTGGAAGGGATGAAAAGACAGATATAGTTGTATGAAAAGGTGCCAATTTGTGAGATGCGGTCTTAATAGTGTATTTCATGGATCAAAAAGTGAAAAAAAGGGTGAAAAAAAGAAAAGAAAGTGGGCAGGTTAGAGGAAACCAGCTGTCATGTAAACCTCTAATTAAAGATGGTTTTAATTTATATAGTCATAATGGTGAATTCTTTGTTTAATAAAATAAAACTATGAATAATTACAAAAAAACCATATATGAATAATACAATAATAATAATAAATAAAGTATTTGACAAGTGAGGTAAAAAAAATGGGTTTTTCCACCTCCATTTCTCTTAGCCAAAAAATCCAGGTATAAATCTGATTTTAGCAGATGTTGGGCAAAGTAGATATTCTGTTCTTCTCCAGGAAAAAAAAAGTCCATATGAGGGGGTGAACAGGAGTTGTTCTTATTTTATAAGATGTATGAAGTGGCTGAAAGAGTCTAACTTTCTGTAAGACTTGAAAAATTTGGCCTTATTTTTTAAAAAAACAAAAACCAATTTCAAATTCAGAAATTGGATCTAATCAGACTAATCCTGCTTTTCTAATCCTTACCTTCTCCCAGTTTTTTTATAACAGACACATTTTATGGGCCCAATTCCAGAATGCTATCATAGTTTATAAACACCAGATTTGAAACCTTAAAGAATTCTTAAATTAAAGACCATCTCTAAACAATTAGCACATTGATAGGTGTGCAAATGGCATCTGATCAGTGGTGGACCACTTCAGGAGAACCGGTAGCTAATTTTTTGTTGCCCAGGCCTAGAATGGACTTCCGGAAGTGGCATCCACACAGAGAACCAGTTGTTCACAAATTTGAATCCCACCACTGCATGAAACATTTGTATTGGTGCATATTTTGAAACAGAGTGAGTGAACATGCCTTTCCCTCCATCAGCACAATCTGCTATTAAGTGGCTATTTCAATTTATCTTATCATTACAGTTTCATAATAATTTACAGGTAGTACTTTAGTTCATTTAAAGTTAAATGGCACTGAAAAAAATGACTTATGACCATTTTTCATGGTCATGTGATCAAAATTCGGATGCTTGGCAACTGGTTCACACTTATGACTGTTGCTGGGTCCCAAGGTCATGTGATCACGTTTTGCAACCTTCTGACAAGCTAAGTCAATGGGAAAGCCAGATTCACTTAACAACCAGGTTACTAACTTATCAACTGCAGTAATTCACTTAACTGTGACAAGAAAGATTATAAAATCAGGCAAAGCTCAGTTTAATTGTAGATGAAGAAGCTAATTATAAGCACATAAATTTCAACAAACACATATACACCATCAACCTTTACAACATCATCATCATCATCATCATCATCATCATCATCATCATCATAATAATAATAATAATAGTAAAGTTGGAAGGGACCTTGGAGGTCATCGAATCCAACCCCCTGCTCAGGCAGGAACCCTATACCATTTCAGACAAATGGCTGTCCAGTCTCTTCTTAAAAACTTCCAGTGTTGGAGCATTCACAGTTTCTGGAGGCAGGTTGTTCCATTGGTTAATTGTTCTAACTGTCAGGAAGTTTCTCCTTAGTTCTAAGTTGCTTCTCTCCTTGATCAGTTTCCATCCGTTGCTTCTCGTCCTGCCTTCAGGCACTTTGGAGAATAGCTTGACTCCCTCTTCTTTGTGGCAGCCCCTGAGATATTGGAACACTGCTATCATGTCCCCCCTCGTCCTTCTCTTCATTAAACTAGACATACCCAATTCCAGCAGCCTTTCCTTATATGTTTTAGCCTCCAGTCCCCTAATCATCTTTGTTGCTCTTCTCTGTACTCTTTCTAGAGTCTCAGCA
>NW_015396854.1:4696-6337 GCF_001527695.2 Protobothrops mucrosquamatus
ACACTGCTATCATGTCCCCCCTCGTCCTTCTCTTCATTAAACTAGACATACCCAATTCCAGCAGCCTTTCCTTATATGTTTTAGCCTCCAGTCCCCTAATCATCTTTGTTGCTCTTCTCTGTACTCTTTCTAGAGTCTCAGCATCTTTTTTACATCGTGGTGACCAAAACTGGATGCAGTATTCCAAGTGTGGCCTTACTAAGGCATTGTAAAGTGGTACATTTTTCCTTCCAACAACTGTTACTGTGAGACATATTGCTTCTACTAATACATAAAAATTATTTAATCAAAACCTAAAATCTTAATTTCCATAAATGTTTCTATATTTTTTTTTTTTAAAAAATCAGCTTTAATTTGCTTTTTCATCAAGAAACTTTTCATAGGGTTAGGGCAGCCATCTTACATTTTTCATAGCTTACATATTAAATAATTCAACCTGAGCTGTATATATTTGCTTCTAGTGGAGGTAAATAGATAGATATTTATTAATAAATGTCATGCTATTCTGTGACATTTTTCAATTTAATCTGTATGATTCTATTTTTTGAAGATTGAATTAAACCAAGACCATACAGAATCATATTATCTAGTCTTGTTTTTCTTTCCAAGCAAAGCTGATTCAAAGACTAATTTCATTAAACCAACAGTTGGATTCTGATACACAAAAATCCTTCCAGCAGAATATATCAGTTTTTTTACAACAGTCAAAGCTTAAAATAACCAATGTTTTTATAATTTGAGAAATGTCAAGTGTTGGAGATATAATTTAATAGGGCATAATTGGCTTTAAACTGGTTTCCTAGAACTACTTTCCCATAACATCTGTATACCAAATTCCTTCAAAGTCTTTACATCCCCAGCATAGAGACAGCAACCTTTCTAAAACATAGTTTGGGATCCAATAAAGAATAAATATTGCAGAACAATAGTTGGATGAACTAATATTTTTTTTTAGAACATAAGAATTATTTTTATCATTCCTGAAACTTGAAGCCACAGACTGGGCAATATGGGCCATTCCCTTTCTCTCTTCTACATGTCTTATATATTTTGTAAATTTATTTTTGTGGAAGTTTTACATTTATAATAAAAATAAATTGTCAGTCTCAGTCAAGCCTTTTTCAAAAATTTCAATGCCTCTGTAATGTCAAAGGCCGTGAGAGAACATTGGGGCCAAATAATAAACAAAACAAATGTTTTAACTCCCTATATTAAACCTTAACTGGGAGATCTTCATAATTGGTTCCTTCCATAAAAAATTGACCAATAATTTATTAACCTGTTTAAAATATTTGAGTGGAACCTTTACACCATATGCACTGCTTTGAAAACATGTATCAATCTAAATGCAAAATTCATAGACACAAATATTCTCCCCCAAGTCTTAACTGGGTTATGTACAACCAGATATACCAATCTTTAATTCTAGTGAAAAAGGGAGGATGGGAGGATAGCTTCTTTGTATACATTTGTGCAATTTTCTTTCTTTGGCAACAAAATGTTGATGTTTTAAAATCAAAATGTATGTTTGCTGCTTCATTTTGATCTCTGTTGCATTGGAGTGCAAGCTTCAGGCACTGAGTTGCCTAGGATCCCATAGCAACACAATTTTTCTTTGTTGTGCACATGTGGTTGTGATAT
>NW_015396854.1:8607-15030 GCF_001527695.2 Protobothrops mucrosquamatus
AAGAAAAAAGTTAAAGAAATGATTGGTCCATTAGTGGGAGAAAGTGGCAAGAAAGTGACAAGCAACAGCGAGAAAGCAAAACTATTTAACCCATTTTTTGCATCTGTCTTTACACAAAGGGAAAAAACAATCCAACCTATCGAAAACAGTACCATAAAAAGCAGATTAGAAACAAAAGTTAAGATAGGCAAGAAAATGGTAAGTGAGTACCTGTCCAGCCTAGACGAGTTCAAATCACCAGGACCAGATGGATTACACCCCATGGTTCTCAAGGAACTGGCAGATGTGATCTCAAGACCACTGAACTATATTTTTCAAAGATCCTGGAGCACTGGGGAACTACCGGAGGACTGGAAAAGAGCTGATGTAGTTCCCATCTTCAAAAAAGGGGAAAAATGGATACAGGAAACTGCAGACCTATCAGCCTGACCTCAATACCTGGGAAGATTCTGGAAAAGATAATCAAACAACGAATCAGCGAACACCTAGAGGCAAACAAAGTCATTATTAAAAGCCAGCATGGATTTGTCAAGAACAGAAAATGCCAGAAAAATCTTATTGCATTCTTTGACCAAGTGACAAAATTAGTGGACCAGAGGAATGCTGTGGATATAATTTACTTGGACTTCAGTAAGGCATTTGATAAAGTAGATCACAACCTACTACTTGATAAGATAGAAAAATGTGGGTTAGACAGCATCACCACCAGATGGATTCGTAGTTGGCTGACCGGCTGTACTCAGTGTGTAGTCCTCAATGGAACTGCATCTACATGGAGGGAAGTATGTAGTGGGGAGCCCCAGGGCTCTGTTCTAGGCCCAGTGCTCTTCAACATCTTCATCAATGATTTGGACGAGGGGATAGATGGGGAAATCATCAAATTTGCAGATGACACCAAGCTGGCAGGAATAGCCAACACTCCAGAAGACAGGCTTAAGATACAGGATGATCTGGACAGACTTGAACACTGGGCGCTATTTAACAAAATGAAATTCAATGGTGAAAAAAGTAAGGTTCTACATTTAGGCAAGAAAAACCAAATATACAGGTATAGTATGGGTGGTACCTTGCTTAATAGTAGCAATAGTGAGAGGGATCTCAGAGTCCTAGTGGACAATCACTTAGATATGAGCCAGCAGTGTGCTGCATCTGCCAAAAATGCCAAGACAGTGTTAGGCTGCATTAACAGAGGGATAGAATCAAGATCACGTGAAGTATTAATACCACTTTACAATGCCTTAATAAGGCCACACTTGGAATACTGCATCCAGTTTTGGTCACCACGATGTAAAAAAGATGTTAAGACTCTAGAAAGAGTACAGAGAAGAGCAACAAAGATGATTAGAGGACTGGAGGCTAAATCATATAAGGAACGGTTGCTGGAATTGGGCATGTCTAGTTTAATGAATTGAAGGACGAGGGGGGACATGATAGCAGTGTTCCAATATCTCAGGGGCTGCCACAAAGAAGAGGGAGTCAAGCTATTCTCCAAAGCACCTGAAGGCAGGACAAGAAGCAATGGGTGGAAACTAATCAAGGAGAGAAGCAACCTAGAACTAAGGAGAAACTTCCTGACAGTTAGAACAATTAACCAGTGGAACAACCTGCCTCCAGAAGCGGTGAATGCTCCAACACTGGAAGTTTTTAAGAAGAGACTGGACAGCCATTTGTCTGAAATGATATAGGGTTTCCTGCCTAAGCAGGGGGTTGGACTAGATGACCTCCAAGGTCCCTTCCAAATGTATTATTATTATTATTATTATTATTATTATCATCATCATCATCATCATCATCATCATCATCATCATCATCATCATCATTATTATTATTATTATTATTAGTTAATCTAGATCCAAAAATGCAAGCATTTGAATAGCTCAGCCATTAACAGACACAGAAAGGATATCTCCATTATACAAATTATTTGGTTTTTTTTAATGTGTAATTAAAGACCCCAAAAGGAAGCAAACAAATCAAAGCATATCCTCTGTTATCATATACCTATTGTATAAGCAGGGCATAGCACAATAAGGAGAAACAATATATTTTGTATCTATCAATGAATTAAAGAAAACAGAGAAGAGACTTCTGTTGATAAATTATTATATCTAACCTATAACTGAATGTTGAGATATATTGTCCTTGGCTATTATCTTGAATTCTTGTTTCTTATTGCTTTACAAAATATTAGAAACTAGAAAGATTGGGAACAAATCCACTCATGCATACATGCAGAGAGGGGGCAGAATATGAGTCAAGGACCTTACTTTATGCACTAGCTGGTTAGATGCTGAAAGTAAAGAGAAAATTGACAAAGTATCTCTTGAGATTATGTTATCTTTTCCCTCTGGTTTATAAAGGGCTCAATCCAGCATTTCCCTGACAGGTCCCAAAGCTCAGGAATTAAAAGGAAAGATGGGACAAGTGATTCCACCAATGGTGAACCAGAATCATAACATTTATCTAAAAAAACATCTCCCATAAGCCACATGACTTTGGGAGAATGTCAGCTATATGATAGCTAAACTGGAAATAAACCAACTTGGCTTTCCAATGTTACTGATGTCATGGAAATATAGAAGTCCTGGGCAGCTTTCAGACTGATTCAGAAACTTCATAGAAGTGACCTCAGTACACTCCAGCTTTATAATTCTACAATCATATTTCAAATCAGAGAGGAGATAGATGCAAGGCAGGGGAAAAAATGAGCTCAGTGTGCCAAATGATCACTTTCATAAATTATCAACATTTCATACCCATAACAATTGCTGTGCTATTTAAAAATGAAAAGAAGTCCATGAAAAATGATATTCCACTTCTATTTATTTTAAGGCCTCAAGAAGAAATTTAATAAGCATAGAGGAAATCAATCACCACACATTATTATTTTGTTTTAAAAAAAAACTCCCTACAGGTGAGATGCTAACAAAGAATGCGTTTCCCCTCCTATTATACAGAAAACTGATTTAAATAATGAATTCTTTCAATGAAAGAACAGTATAGTGTACAGAAGAAAAAGAATGGATGTAATTTCTGTAAAAGTACCACCACTTAGATTGCTAAGATGTTGATGATCTACTCCAATATGTTTATATATCATAGCAACTGGATTCACTTCACTTAGTAGCTCAGAACTTAACCAACCACATAACAATACTGCAAACCACAACTTGCTATGTCTATGGAGATTCTCAATCATCCAGGACAGGGGTAGTCAACCTTGGCTCTTTTATGACTCGTGGACTTCAATTCCCAGAATTCCTGAGCCAGCTTAGCTGGCTCAGGGATTCTGGGAGTTGAAGTCCACGAGTCATAAAAGAGCCAAGGTTGACTACCCCTGATCCAGGACATAGTTGTCCCAAAGGTGCTTTTTTAAAAGGCAACTGGACTTTTTTTGGTTTTTCCTTAAAGACATTTCACTTCTTATCCAAGAAGCTTCTTCTGTTCTGACTGAATGTGGAGAGTGGAAGGATTTATATTCCTTGCAGTCATCTGGTCGTTAGCACTCTCTCTGAAAGTTATTGAGGTCACTTGGAGGTTTATCTTTTGTTTAAATCATTTCAGAAGTTCCAAGAAGGTTCCACACCGATTTGCACCGATTAAAAGGATATTTCTGAAATGTCATCACACAGAAGGAAAAAAAAAATTACAGTTAAATGACTTGCTTAAATCACTGTCACCACTTATGACTGTCAATTTGCACCACTGCAAGCATTGACATTGTGAAGGACGAAAAGCATGCACACACAAACACAGATTTTGAAAATTATTATAAACTAGGTGACATCATTTTACTGCTGAGTTACTTTACTTGACAGACCAGGACTCCAAAAGGATTTCTTAAATATCTTTGACTGGATTTCAACAGAAATGTACTATATAAGTGATAAGAGATCATTCAATTAATTCTAAGTGTCTTAAAAGCATGGGATGAATACAGAAAAAAAAGAATAACCCCAAATTTATTTGAAATATTTATTTTTGTGACAATAAATATACAAAAAATAAGTAGAGAGATTTTGAAAAATGTGTAATACTCAGAACATCTTAAGAGCTTAGCTCAAGGTTGTTATTGAAATACAATTTATAAACCAAACAAGTTAAAGATTGTATGATCTTTGATGTGCAACAATGGGAACATCAATGCTAGCCCAAATGTCAAATTCACTGTGAATGTTAAAGAACTCTTTAAATTGCTGCAAGAAATTTTACCACTGGTATATAATTCCAGTGCTGATTGCCAAAACAAATAATTTACATTTGAAAATCCTGAAAATGCAGTACCCTGACTTGACTGTTCTTTTATATTTGGTGGCAATGTTGTAAAACTCAGCAATTTTGGAAGAAAATCTATTATAGAATAAAGCAGATCTTAAAGGTTGAATTCCCTTTCTTGCCAGTTATTTTTCTGATAAACATCATCAAACATATTTGTATAAAGTATATAGAGTTGTGTATGACAACAGTTGTCCTTATACTTTATGTTTCTTACTGGAAATAAAAAAAAAATCTGTCTCTAGAAAAATGGCAGACCAAGCTTTGGGAATTTGTATCAATGTCAAAAATAGTGTTGTTTTTGAAAAATACATATGATACACAATGTAATTTAACTGGGAAACTATCAATTTTATTTGAGGGGTCCTTGGGAATGTAATGACTCTAGGCTGATTACTAGCTTGACTCCACCGACAAGGTCTGTCTGCTCTTCTCCTACATATGGGCTCACAACAAACTATTAGAACAAAAGAATAAAAACAAAATAACCCTTCCCACCAGGCACCAGACAAATCAAGCTATTAATTAATTCCTGAATCACCCCATCCCTTATTTGGCAAAACAGCCATGTCTTTACTGCCTTCCAGAAGGCTAAAAGGATAGGGAGCATTTGAATCTTAGATAGGAGACTATTCCAAAGGGCTGGAATAGCTATAGGCAAGCCTCCAAGCTCCCATTGGACAAGAACATTTAAGGGAAGTGATCTGGAGTTTTCCTACACTATTTGACCTAGTGGGACATTAGATAATCTCAGAAAGAGGGGCTGCTTTCTGGACCCACTGCAGCTTCTGGATAGTCTTCAAGGGCAGCTGCATGTAGACTGCATTGCAGTAATCCAATCAAGAAGTAACTAAGGCATGAGTCCCCTTTCTGCATATGGACTTGTACCACACTTGAGTTATTCTTAACATGAAGATTAGATCTCGAATATTTTTTTAGATTAAACAGAGACTGTTTTTGGTTGTTCATATCAATTGATGATTCTTATTAAAGCTGCCTTTGTTAATGACTGAATGTTGAATGGATTTTAATAGTGATTTTTGAAGTGCTGAATTGGTATAAGATCATTTTTATATGCAGTACTAATCGATGTTATTCTGGAAAGTCACATTCAAATTGATGTGGCTTTTTAATGTCCATATATATTCAGAACAGTGTGGAGTTCTCTGTAGGAGCTACTTCTTCTTTTCAGCAATTCTTGAAATTACCATACAATCAACTCCTACCTTAAATGGATCAAATATAAAACTCTCAAAGATCAACCGGACCCTTCAAGTTGGGTCTGATTGACATCAGCATGCACCTGGCTATTCAGCAACCAGAGATAATCTAGCATTCTCTTAGCAGCTTTTACAGTTCCTTCCCACAAGTCTTATGCTTTTTGGAAACTTTTGGCAAATTAATTTTCAGTTCCACCCGAAAAATGTTTATGTATAACTGGTGTAGATGGAATTAAAATGTAAGAAAAATATAAACACTATATAGTAAAGCACAATATTACTTCTTTTTTTCTATGGATATTTCCAATGATTAGGCTGGTCTCACAGTTTGAAAGAAATAATTTCTCCTTTATTTTTATGACAAATATATGGTTAAATATATGGCTGTTGTATGAATGCTAGTTTACTTTTGGGTCCATTTCAAGCTGTTGGTTATCACCTTCAAAGCCCTTTATGGCATGGATCCACAGTATCTGAGCTAGTCATCTTGCCCAATGATGCTAGAGCAAGTGGCCCACCTCACTTGCTCTAGCAGAAGAAACCTATTTCAGATTCTGTCTGTCAAAGAATTTCAGTGGGTGGAGTCCAGGAGAACAGTATGGGGGTCAACCTGCCACTAGAGGGCAGGTTGACCCCCATACTTTTGGCCTTCTGGAAGAGTCTTTAAGTCTGACTCTGCTGGCTTGCCTAAGACCCCAACGGGGTATTCTCTGCTGGGGGATGGTTACGCCCGCATCTGATGGGGAAGAGAGAAGATGTTCATCCTCATATCACCTGTCTTCTTGGTTTTTAGTCTCCATTTAATCTTTGTTAATTGTAATAATTTTACATTATCTTTTTATCATTTTGTAAGCCAACCAGAGTTGCTTCAGTGGTGAGATGGGTGATATATAAAACAAATAAAATAAAGCCCATATACTCAGGGAAA
>NW_015396854.1:15148-16431 GCF_001527695.2 Protobothrops mucrosquamatus
ATGAAAAAAGGGAACAGCAAAAATGATGGAGTAGAGATTTGTGATTTATTACTGCATGAAGTTCTGAATCTGGTTTTCTGTTCTCACAAACATCTGAGCCTAGGTATCCTTTCCTAAACACAAAGATGTCAAAATGACAAAATGGGCACCATGAACCCTTCCTCCACTCTTTCATATTTGTGCTGTGATGTTGCTTGTAATGTACCTAAGATGCTAAAGGATGTTCTCAGAAGCGAGATCTGCTGGATCCGAAAACCTTCCAGGCCTCCAGCATTTTCCTAATTGGGCATCTTTCAAAATTTGTTTTTCTTTCTCCACAATTTTAAGCAATTGCTATGTTTGCTGGGAATGCTGAAAATTGTATACTAGATACAAAGTTCACATGATCCTGACATTTTGTTTATAAAGGCTAGGATTGTATTTGCCATTTGCATGCATGATACCACTAGCTCAGGGGTCCCAACCCCTGGTCCGTGGACTGGTACCGAGCCGTAGCATGCCAGCAACCAGTCTGCACAAACAAGCAAAGCCCCATCCGCGAGATGCAGGCAGCACACAAAACCATGCCCCCTCCAGTCTGCGGAAAAATCTCTCTCCACGGAACTGGTCCCTGATGCCCAAAAGGTTGGGGACCTCTGCACTAGCTCATTTTCAGTTTGTGACCAACCAAGATGTCCAGACAATATGTAAAATAATCCCATCAGAATGGTAGTGAGAAACACTATTTTTCTTTTTGTAATATTTCATTTATTCATTTATTTCATTTATTCAATTTGTATCCCGCCCTTCTCCCGAGGGACTCAGGGCGGCTCACAACATTTTTTAAAACAAAAACAAACCCACAATCCCCGCTGAATAAAACCAATTAAAACCCAAATATTCTAAGTTGTGATATTTAAAATTTTCTAAAAATGAACCCGATTTAAAAATCCTCCCTAGGCCAGGCCCGCTTGCTGGAAAAGCCATGTCTTGAGGGCGCGGCGGAAAGTCAGGAGATCCGGAATCACCCGGATCTGGGGGTGTAGTTCGTTCCAGAGGGCGGGGGCACCCACAGAGAAGGCCCTCCCCCTGGGGGTCGCCAGCCGACACTGCTTGACCGACGGCACCCTGAGGAGACCCACTCTGTGAGCGTGTACTGGTCTATGGGAGAGAATCTGCGGCAGAAGGCGGTCTCGGAGATAGCCAGGTCCTATGCCATGGAGCGCTTTAAAGGTGGTAACTAACACCTTAAAGCGCACCCGGAAGGCCACTGGCAACCAGTGCAGCTCGCGCAACAGCGGTGT
>NW_015396855.1:0-3143 GCF_001527695.2 Protobothrops mucrosquamatus
GTCCGCACATCTCAAAGTGGGCAGGTTGAGAAAACACTGCTATACTGAATGGTCAGAGATGAAGGGAACTCTTGTCCCTTCCCTCAGATGTTCAAAGTTGAATCCTGCACAATTTCCAATGAAATAACTGCTCTCTCCTTGGGCTGGAGGTCCTCCCACGGCCGAGGGTTGTGTTAGCTGCAGCAATGCCACAAATAGGGCAGGGAAGCCCGTTCCATCGTCGTGCTTGGGCTCAGCCGCCATTTTCTTCTCTGCTTCCTAAGAGAGAAATGAGGACTCGCTCTTCCAGCCAGCCAGCCAGCAGTTTTGCCGCTTTAGGAGTGTGCTAACCCGTCAGCCTTTTCCTCATTCCCCTTTTCCTGTTGTGACTCGAAGCTTGCGCCGCAGAGTCTGTTCAGTGGCCGAGAGGGATCGGATCGCGTGTTGGTGGCTGCCATCTTGACTTTTTTGACTCCATCGGGAAGTGGAGGGAAAGCTCAAGCAGCCTAAGGGTGTGTTTCATTTCTGCCGATCGAAGAGCACCAGGCAGTGTGGTGCATGAAACATCTTGGTGTTTTTTTTGGGGGGGGGGCTGTGCAAGTCGCACTTGTGAAAAATTAGCTTGGGGATTAGAAGTCCCTAGTTGGCAATAAATTATAAGCGTCCTGCTTCCAGAATTGCTCATTTTCTGCAAATTTTTTAACGTCCAGTGTATTGGCGTATGTGTTAATTAGGTGGGGAAGCTGGTCTGGATTTATACTGCTGACAAAAAGTGCCATTATTGGCAATTCATGTTAATTTTCTTAGGATATTTGTGGTATTTTCTGGAAATGGAGCTGTTCCCCGAGGACGAAGCATTCGTTTAAGTGGCCTGGTCTTCTGGGTAGAAAATTGTAACGTAAAAATCAATGATAGGCTATGTTGGTTCGAAAGTAGGAAAGGGTCTGGCTTGAGAGAAGTTGCCTATCAGGGAGATAACCCTGATAGGTGGACCTCAACTTATGACCACAATGGAACCCCAGTTTTCCATTGCTAAGCAAGACAGTTGTTAAGTGAGTTTTGCCCCAGTTTATCAACCTTTTTTTGCCACCGTTGTTAAATGAATCACCACAGTAGTTAAGTTAGTAACACGGTTGTTAAATGAATCTGGCTTCCCCATTGACTTAATAATAATAATAGTAGTAGTAGTAGTAGTAGTAGTAGTAGTAGTAGTAGTAGTAGTAGTAGTAGTAGTAAAGTTGGAAGGGACTTTGGAAGTCATCTAGTCCAACCCCCTGCTCAGGCAGGAAACCCTATACCATTTCGGACAAATGGCTATCCAGTCTCTTCTTAAAAACTTCCAGTGTTGGAGCATTCACCGCTTCTGGAGGAAGGTTGTTCCACTGGTTAATTGTTCTAACTGTCAGGAAGTTTCTCCTTAGTTCTAGGTTGCTTCTCTCCTTGATCAGTTTCCACCTGTTGCTTCTTTTCCTTTGGAAAAATTTTTTGCGACCTTCTGACTTTGCATGTCAGAAGGTCGCCAAAAAATGATCACATGACCCTGGGACGCTGCGACCGTCATAAACAGGGATCTTCAAACTTGGCAACTTTAAGGCTTGTGGACTTCAACTCCCAGAATTCCTCCGCCAGCCCTTTAAGTCCACAAATCTTAAAGTTGCCAAGTTTGAAGACCCCTGGTCATAAATACCTGCCAGTTGTTGAGCATCCGAATTTCGATCACGTGACCACAGGGATGCTGCAACGGTCATTAAGTGTGAAAAAAACGGTCCTAAGTCATTCTTTTTCAGGGCCATTGTGATTTCAAGCGGTCGCTAAATGAATGGATTGTAAGTCGAAGACTACAACTCTGGGCCCTGTGATGAAATGGGCCGATTGGTAGCCTACTCAGAGCAGAAGGAGGAATTTCCACCTTTAAATAATCAGCAATGAAGAAGTAATTTACCAATGGCACCAGCCTCACTTGGGTTTCAAAAGAGACAGGCAAACCCCCGGAAGCTCACTTTGGCAGGACCTGGGTCTGTGTAAGGCATCCAGCTGGAGTGTTTCTGCTGCTGTTAAATGAAAAGTTAGTGGTTGCCTCTCCTGGGACACAGCATGAAGCTTTGAGAGGAAGTGATTTGAAGGAGGTTATGATTTGCATGCAACCCAAATCAGTTTCTAATTTTATTTCTCAGGAAAGGGTCCTTGGCCAAAAGGGAGATTAGTTCTCCAACCAATTGGAATAGAAAGAGAGCCAGCAGTGAAGAAGAGGTTCCCAAACCCCAAAGAGTAGCTACTGTCTCCGTAGATGAGGGGTCTTCAAAGCTGAATACTACTATCTATGGCAAGAGTCTTCAAACTTGGCCCTTTTATGACTTGTGGACTTCAACTCCCAGAATTCCTCAGCCAGGCACGCTGGCTAAGGAATTCTGGGAGTTGAAGTCCACAAGTCATAAAAGGGCCAAATTTGAAGACCCTTGCCATAGATAGTAGTATTCAGCTACCTCAGTATTTCCTAATGTTGGCAACTTTGAAATGGGTGGATTTCAACTCCTAGAACTCGTTGCCCTGACCAGGCTGACCTGGGAATTCTGGGAGTTGAAGTCTACACAACTCAGGATTGCCAAGATTGGGGAACAGTGGGCTAGATCAGGGGTCTTCAAACTTGGCCTTTTTATGACTTGTGGACTTCAACTCCCAGAATTCCTCAGGCAGCGTGCCTGGCTGAGGAATTCTGGGAGTTGAAGTCCACAAGTCATAAAAGGGCCAAATTTGAAGACCCCTGGGCTAGATAATGATGGGGATGGTTTTAATTTATGTCAGGTTTTCAGCATCCAGGTCAGAGATGGACCTATAGGCTGAACCAAGTGAATAGTTTAGAAATAGGGCATACTGTAATTTGTCAATATAGCCATTTTGGTCTAGCGATCAAGGCACCAGGCTAGAAAGCAGGAGACAGTGAGTTCTAGTCCCTCCTTAGCCATGAAAGCCAGCTGGGTGACTTTGGGCCAATCACCAGGAGATGGTGAGTTCTAGTCCTGCCTCAGGCATGAAAGCCAGTTGGGTGACTTTGGGCCAGTCACCAGTAGACGGTGAGTTCTAGTCCTGCCTCAGGCATGAAAGCCTGCTGGGTGACTTTGGGCCAATCACCAAGAGATGGTGAGTTCTAGTCCTGCCTCAGGCAT
>NW_015396855.1:4328-7823 GCF_001527695.2 Protobothrops mucrosquamatus
TTGGGCCAATCACCAGGAGACAGTGAGTTCTAGTCCTGCCTCAGGCATGAAAGCCGACTGGGTGACTTTGGGCCAATCACCAGGAGATGGTGAGTTCTAGTCCTGCCTCAGGCATGAAAGCCTGCTGGGTGACTTTGGGCCAATCACCAGGAGACAGTGAGTTCTAGTCCTGCCTCAGGCATGAAAGCCTGCTGGGTGACTTTGGGCCAGTCACCAGTAGACGGTGAGTTCTAGTCCTGCCTCAGGCATGGAAGCCTGCTGGGTGACTTTGGGCCAGTCACCAGTAGACGGTGAGTTCTAGTCCTGCCTTAGGGATGAAAGCCGACTGGGTGACTTTGGGCCAATCACCAGGAGACGGTGAGTTCTAGTCCTGCCTCAGGCATGAAAGCCTGTTGGGTGACTTTGGGCTAATCACCAGGAGATGTTGAATTCTAGTCCCGCTTGGTAATTTTGGACTAGTCCCTCTCTCTCTCAGTCCAACCCATGTCACAGGGTTGTTGCGGGGAAAACAGGAGGAAAATTTGTTGGATATATTCGCTGCTTTGAATTACTTGTAAAAATAATGAAGGCTGTATATGTATAAATACATATACATATATGTGTGTGTGCGTGTGTGCGCGTGTTTGTGTGTATAATGTCCCAAGGAATCAGCAGTTTGCCCTCTGTTGAGTGTTAAGCTAGAAATAGGGGCTTGTTCTCCAGAATCAGGTGACTTTTTTCCTGAACCTGGCAGGTTGGTGGAAGACTAAATCCTGACCTTCATTCCTGAGGTGTTTTTTTTTTTTTTTTTTTTGTTTTTTTGCCTTGGAGAGCTACCGTTTTGGATTTGCAGGCAGTCTCTTGTCTTAGTTTTGCAAGGAATGTCTTGTTTCCTGCACACCTGGCCCGACAAAGGTGTGATTGTTCCCCAACCGGGCAAGGCAGAAGGCATACCCTTCGGTGAAATGCTTTATATATAATGTCCCTGTTGGACAACACCCCCACCCCGGTTGGGGGCCAGCCGCTTTTGGTCAGCAGAATATGTCAAGGATGCAGCAAAGCACGTTTTCAAGTCAGAAAGCAAGCAAGGAGGAGAGTTGAAATGATCAGATGGCGGATGAGGGAATGAGTCTTCCTTGTCTGAAGCAATTTGGAAAAAATTGCCTATCAGAACTGTGGATTGAGCCGAAGGGAGAAATTATCTGCAGGGTAGGGATTACAGCCCAGCCATCTACAGGCAGTCCTCAGCTTAACAACCATTCGTTTAGTGACCGTTCCAAGTCACAACAGCACTGAAAAAAAGCGACTTGGGACCGTTTTTCACACTTAACGACCTGTTGCAGCATCCCCATGGTCACGTGATCAAAATGTAGATGCTTGGCAACTGGCAGGTACTGGTGACAGTTCCACTGCCCTGGTGTCACGTGATCGCTTTTTGCGACCTTCTGATAAGCAAAGTCAACGCGGACGCCAGATTCCCTTAATAGCCACGTCACTAACTTAACAAGTGCAGTGGGGCATATGGGGCAAGGAAGGTCGAAAAGTGGGGCAAAACTCATTGAACGGCCATCTTGCTTAGCAGTGGAAGTTTTGGGCTCAGTTGTGGTTGTAAGCCAAGGACTACCTGCAGCGGGCACTTTGCACTAGAAATGTTCCCATTGGCAGAAAGAATTGATAGGAAAACATCCCATAATATCCTGGATGGATAAATCTGGAGGGCCAAGGGAGATGGCCAGCCTAGGCCAGGGGGTAGGCAACCTTGGCCCTTTTATGACTCGTGGACTTCAACTCCCAGAATTCCTGAGCCAGCCATGCTGAGGGGAAAGGGAGAGGTTTCCAAGCTGAGCCATGCCGGCTCAGGAATTCTGGGAGTTGAAGTCCACGAGTCATAAAAGAGCCAAGGTTGCCTATCCCTGACCTAGACTGACGCTGAATCACATTTCATAGGAAGCGATTGCTCGCAATCTGATGAATTCAGTCAGAGCCTCAAAATTCAGATTAAGTCCCCACCGTTTAGCCAGAAAGTTTTTTTCTATCCATTCCTTGTGTTTTCCAGTGAAGAAAACCGAAATCCCATTTAGAATAATGTCGTGGTAAGAAAAAACTCAGTGCTGGGGGAAATGTATCAGGGGTGGAGTCTGGAGGCTTTGTTTTCGTTCTTTTTTGGCCTAACGCTGTCTGTTTTGCAATACTGGTTGATATTGTTATTTTTCTGGTTTGGTGGTCACAAGGAAGCACCGGGCTCTTCAACTGCGTCCTTGGAATCTGGAAGTGTTTTCGGTTTGGTGGGATGACTCAGAAGCTTGTATAAAATTCAACGAGCTGAGGGTCACGGGCAACATCTGGATTTCCGAGAATCCTAGATCTAAAAAGTTGCTGCCAGGACAAAAAAAAATATGGCTGAGTTCAGATCAGGACGCTTAAAACCATGAATCTGGAAATATACAACTTGGTGGAGCTGAGCTGCACTTAGTTTTTGGATGCTCTACTACAGTTGCCGTCCCTGTGTGGAGCAGGGCCAGGACACCTCAATAGGCTCTAGTTAAGGCAAAAAAATTAGTTTACCTTAACATTTATTTATTTATCAAATTTAAATACCGCCCATCTCACTGCCCAAATGACTCTTGAAATGAAGTTTCATTTACTTTACCTTTGTGTGCAAAGCCAGTTACACGAATTCAGCACATGGTTATAGTCCTATTAGTGTAATGATTTTATATCCGCTTAGGATTATTATTTGGCACCTGTTTTGGAGTTCTCAGGTACGATTAGGTGCCCGTGCCTTAAATAAATTGAGGAGACTTGAAAACTCAATTCTTCCTTGCATGTATTGTATCTGCCTAGGCAAAGGGTCTCAAACTTGGCCACTTTAAGACTTGTGGGCTTCACCTCCCAGAATGCCCCAGCCAGCCAGGGCTCCAGAAGTTGTGAATGCTCCAACACTGGAGGTTTTTAAGAAAAGACTGGACAAACATTTGTCTGAAATGGGATAGGGTTTCCTGCCTGAGCAGGGGGTTGGACTAGATGACCTCCAAGGTCCCTTCCAACTCTGTTATTATTGTTGTTATTGTTATTATGTGTATGTGTATATGTATATGTATAAATATGTATATGTATATGAATGGTATGTGGACAATACAATATAAGATATCAAATTAAGATAAAACCATAATAAAACCACCATAATATGGAGCCACAGAATTGCAATGGGATAGTTATATCTAATATAGTATAACGTAAAGTATAATCATTAGTTAATTTATAATGTTATAAAAATGTAAGTTTTATTGATTGGGCCCCACTTTGAAGATGTAGGGCAAAAAGCACTGATAATGGACTTGAAAGAAGTAAACAACTAGGAAGGCTAGAGTGGTTTTTGTTTTTGTTTTTTGCAAGGAGGAAGTTTAAATTTCTAGGAAGCTGCGTTTCCTCCCCTGGCATTGCATTTTGCAAGGCTTTTTGCCAGATCTTTGCACAGCGCTGGTCAGAGGTACTGCCAGCAAGATATACTGGCAG
>NW_015396856.1:0-2048 GCF_001527695.2 Protobothrops mucrosquamatus
GGAAATATATTTTACTGCAGAAATTGTAGCTATTCTCTCTCCTAAGAGCACTGCAAGCTAGAATGTAATTTGGATAATTTTATTTATTTATTATTCAATTTCTATAGCCACCCATCTCAATCAATGACCCAATGACAGATCCAAAATTTAATATTGTTATATTTAATAATATTGTGATTGATAATACACAATGACAATAGTGTGCATATTGTTATAACACAATATGACAATAACAATTAACATTTATATATATATATATATATATATATATATATATATATATATTCTGTTGAGAGTGGGCATCATAATTCCATTTTTTTAATGTGTGCCAGTGTGTTCATAGAAAAAAGTGATAATAAAGGTTATCTTATGTTATCTTATATTTAATAATATTGTTCTGTTTATTTGTCACCATATAGAAGTCTTGTAAATTATTGTTCAAAGATTGGAAGCTTAGTGTACAAACTAGGCATTTGTATGCATGTGTGTGTGTGTGTGTGTGTGTGTGTGTGTATTTTGGCACTTTCAGCGTTCATGTCTTTGTGGAAGTAATTTTAGCATAATTGCAAGGATTCAAGAGAGAGGATGCATCATACCTCTGACAGGGCATCTGTAGGGAGAGGAAGATTATGACATCATCACACAAATAGTGCAAATAAACTAACATATCAGCCACCCCACTCAACTGATGCAAATTACATCATTTGTGTAATTTGCATGATGATATGCATGACATAACTTGACTTCTGCTGGACACCCCTGCACTCAGATACACCAGAAACAGCTTGACTCCAAAGAGAAATTGAAACTAGATCTCCCCAATTGAAAACAATCAAATATAGGTTTATTCTTTATTCTAATAATAACTGCAACAACAATGCATTTCAATCTCTTTAGATATGCCCTATACTTTGATCATTACAGTAACTTGACCATGAAGGATGATCACACGGAATGGAATCAAATACCTGAAATGCTTAAAGAAAATAGTGCTAGGAGGATACAAAGTAAACTTAGGCGTACCTAAGATTTCTCATATAAATTTGGTTCACTAAACAACATAAAAAGCAGACAAATAAACTACGACAACTGGGGCTGAAATTTCCATTGCTATGCAATGTGGTCTAAAAGCATAATGCCACATGACCCTGCTGCTCAGTGATGGTAATTCTGGTTGTTCCTGGTTACTGTTGTTAAGTGAGCACTGCATAGATCTGTAAGTGAGGAATTCACCTGATTGCACTCTCCGACTTTCTGCTGTCTTCTTCAATGACTTTGCTTGTAGGAAGACGATCAAGAAACATTGCAAATCATGATCCCATGACTGTGGAATGTTGCAACAAGTGGAAATGTGAGCTGATTGTGAAGTGCCTGGACTATGATGACATTACTATAGGGATTCTGCACCAGCCGGAACTTCAAGGCCTGGTTACAACTACCCCTTGTTTAGCACCATCACAAGTTCAAACAGTCACTGAACAAGTTAACATTAAATGAGGACTTCCTGTAAATAGCAATAGCAATAGCGCTTAGACTTCACAGCAATTTACAGCCCTGAGTGGTTTATAGAGTCAGCATATCATCCCCAACACTCTGGGTCCTTATTTTACTGACCTTGAAAGCATGGAAAGTTGAGTCCATCTTGAGCCAGTGAGGACCGAACTGCAGACAGTCAGCAGAATTACCATTGTTAGAAGTAAGTCTTCATCCTGGTTCATCCAAGCCGGGAATAAATAAGCAAACAAGGCGACTGCTTTGGGAAGAAGGTTACAGTTTATTGCAGAAGAAAGATGGTCCTTGCAAGAAGGAGCAGAGGAGAAGAAAGAGAGTGAGCACATGGGTAGAAGGCTTTTTTATACCCCCTCTAGCCCTGTTTGGAATAGTTTCCTGTTCCTGTGGCATGAACTTTGAGGATATTTCTGAGTGTTTTTCTAGGCCTTGATATCTGTGGTTTAATCCTATTATCATATCCTGCTTCCCAGGTGATGGGGCTAATGACTCCTAGAGTTTGGGTGGGGCATGCAGATTTTCTCTTTGTCTTCTTGATT
>NW_015396856.1:4280-8904 GCF_001527695.2 Protobothrops mucrosquamatus
TATCCAAGTCGAGAAGATGCATCCCTGTCAAAGCACATCTATATCCACAAATGATAAAGATGTCTGCCATTCTGGGAAAACTAGAAGCAGTGAATCAAATATACTTGTGTGGACAGTAATATCTGTATGACTAATGCGCTATGAATATCTAATGGAATCAGGTCCCGAAATACCTGTTTTTAAAATAAAGTTATAGATATATATTTCTGGTTCTTTTTTTTAAAAAAAAAGCAAACTTATATTTATATAACGTCATTCAAATCTTTGTCTTTTTCCTAATGTAATTTTAAAACTTCCTAATACGATTATATTATTCATTGTATCCTATTAGTGAAAACAAAATTACTAGTATGATCCTATTAGCGCATGACAGAAAACTGTAGACATGATGAAAGATTCCTTCTTCTGTCTAGATTCAGGGGGCCATTTTTCTTTATTACTCCTGACATATATAGCCTATCACAAATCTTCACTATCATGGATAGACTGTGTTTTGGGGAAAACAAAGCAAAGCACACTAATGCTCCAGTGAAATTCAGAGAAAGATGATGTAATCTTGGAGGCAAGGGGGTAGCAATAACACACTGAAATAGAGTCAAATTTCTACTTTCGTTGTAGGAAGTGACCAGGTAGATATTTCTGTAACATGAGAAACAAGATTCTTGGCACAGTTCAAAGGATTGCACTTGGTTAATCCAAGAGTATATGTTTTATGGGGATTTCTATGGAAAAAATTATGGGCTCCAGAGGCTTCACAATACTTGCCCTATTTAAAATGTGTTAGACATGAGAGTATATGCCATAAACACCACAGTGGTGTATGCATCACATTCTTTTACAGTTCAGTTCTTCTTCCCAATAACAGGAGGGTTAATTTATTTGGTTTCTATATTCATCCATCTAAGCAAGTGATTCTGGGTGATGTATATCATAAACAGAATTAAAAATAATTAAAACAATACCAAATAAATATATATGGTTGCTGTAGGGGTCCTTAAAACACTTAACACAAGCCAAGCCCACAACTAAATCTTCAGAGACTTACAAAAGATCAATAGGGATGGGGTTATCCTGATCTCTGAAGGAAGAATATTCTAGAAGACAGGGGTTAGGGCCGAGAAGGCACATCTCCTGGTTCATTCCAATTGACATTCCTTGGCTGATGGAACCCATAACATGCCCAACCTGCCAGACCAAATTGGACAGATAGAAATGACTGGGAGAAGAAGTCCCTTAGATAACCTGTCCTTAAGCCACGAAAAGCTTTAAAGTTCTTGAACTGCAGTCAGAAGCACACTGGCAGCCAACATCGCTCACACAGGATGGTGTTACATGTGTGAAGTTTTCAAAGCCCCCAAACAAAAAAGAATTTGGCTCCCCCCAAATTATTTTTCCCTTAATCCTTCAACTACAACCCAATTATAGCTTTTACCAATGGTAGTAACATACGTGACAAGCTGAAAGAATAGGATATCCATATGAATAGAATAGAGCTGGAAGGCACCTTGGAGGTCTTCTAGTCCAGCCCCCTGCTCAAGCAGGAGAACCTATACCATTTCAGACAAGTGGCTATCCAGTCTCTTCTTAAAAACCTCCAGTGATGGAGCACCCACGATTTCTGAAGGCAAGCCTTTCTACTGGTTAATTGTCCTCACTGTTAGTCACTTTAGGATGTGTCAACTTTGCCTCCCAGAATTCGACACCACCTATCTCCAATATAGAATGCAGTCCTTTTGTCCCCATCCCCTGATCTGTGGCTCACTACTGGGCTGTGGCCTGTTTGGAACCGGGCCGTACAAGTGGTGGGTGAGTGCCCATGTGTGCGCAGCTCCACTTGTGTCAGCAGCAGGTGCCTGCGCTCATGCACGAAGCTCCACTTACATGTGTGCCTGCCACTCACACTGAACCACCCCTTCTCCCCCGTCCCACCAGGTCCACCAGCCAGAAAGGTTGGGGACTGCTGCTTTTGGCTGTTCCAAGAAGATTCTACACCTTTGATTCAGGTGTATAGATAGGGGCCAGGTAGAGGTCGTGAGCAGCAAACTGCCCTCCCAACTCCTGCATGCCTCTTCTCTCTACATGATCTCATCCATTCACATCACCATGGCAATGTGGGAAACTACCCCAGGCTGGTACATGATATCACCTGGTTCACATGATATCAGCTAAGTTTCATCAACAGGATGTGGTAGAAAACTGCTCCCTGTCTGGGGCCTCTTAGCTGATATCTTCTTAATGATTGGCAAGGGGTTTCACCAATAGAAATGCTGTTACTATGCTGATGTCATCTTACTTTATGCCATTTGGAATACCTGTATATAAAGAATAAACGCTGCGAAGGCAGTCAGCCATATTTGCACCCTGCAATGACTGAGCACTGATTACTACATGAGGGCCCAGATAAAACCCCAAGTAGACTCAACAGTTCTCAGAAAGTATTAATGACCAAATTACTGCAAAGAAACACAGTCTTTCCATTCCCACCACCACCACCACCATCCTGCCAGAACCTGTTTTTCCATCCCTTCCATCATCTAGTCTCATCTGTTAGTACCTGTCCTACCATCTCCCCCACCATCTAGTACAATTGATGAAGCTTCCTGGATGGGAAGCGAAACGTCTTTTTCTTCTTCTTCCTCAAAAAATCAGTCCAGTTGCTTTTTTTTTTTAAAAAAAAATTGAGATTTACTTCCCAGAATTCCCCATTCCAGCCATGGAATTCTGCAAATTGAAGTCCACACATATTAATATGCCTAAGGTTGAGAAACACTGATTTATATAGAAATGTCTCTACATCTTTGTCTTTTCCTTCCATTTTTGTTGTTTATGGAGAAAGAGGGATGTCCCTCTGGTTGTCAATCTGTAAGTGGCTGTAGTATTCCTCTTGTGGCTTGTTATACCTGCAGAGCTGGAGAACAAGGTTAAAGAAAAAAGTAAGAGGTTTGGAGATAGGCTGCTGATCATTATAAAAGAGTGGGGTCAATAGGAAGAACAGGACTCATAAATCAGTTTATTTCCCAAGTCAAGTAACTCAGAAATAAACTGAACCATTTGTTGATGTTTTATAGCTTAGTCCCAACTTGTCCAACCTGAGATGGTGTGGAGGAATTCCCTCACATCCTAAATGGAGAAACACTTGTGGTTACGGTTTCATGACATTGTTAGCCACTAACATAATGAGATGGATGGCTATATAAATTTATTAAAATAAATAATACATGTGCTAAATAAATAAATATCCAACACTTTCAAGGAGTTAGATTGTATGTTTTTTAAAAAATTCAATAATTCTTCCATCTCAACACTTGGTCAGTTTTGATTTGGCTTTGCTTCTGGAGGTTTGTTTTTTTTTTGCTTCCATTTTACCCTAGTAGTTCTAGTGATCTACCATCTCCCATGTCTGACCTTGCTTGAGTTCTTAAGTTCAGCTTGCCTGCGTGGACATATTTGGTATCTCAAAATTTAAGGCTTTTTTAAGGAAGCTCTGTTGGAATTAGATAACAGCCTTCTGTGCTAGTTTCCACTTTGAAAAATCCTTTGATNGACCCCCAGGGGGAGAGCCTTCTCTGTCGGAGCACCCACCCTCTGGAACGAGCTGCCCCCAGAGATCCGGGTGATTCCGGATCTCCCCTCCTTCCGCCGCGCCCTCAAGACCTGGTTATTTCAGCAGGCAGGACTGGCCTAGGGGTATTTTAGAGGGGTTTTAAATTAAATTTTTAGTAGAAGCGGCCAAATTTGTATAGTTATTTTTAATCTTTTTTAAATTTTGTATTGTACTGTACCATTGTTTTAAACTGGCTGTAAGCCGCCCTGAGTCCTCCGGGAGAAGGGCGGGGTATAAATTTAATAAAATCACAAAAATCACAAATGTCTCTATATCTTTGTCTTTTCCTTCCATTTTTGTTGTTTATAGAGAAAGAGGGATGTCCCTCTGGTTGTCAATCTGTAAGTGGCTGTAGTATTCCTCTTGTGGCCTGTTATACCTGCAGAGCTGGAGAACAAGGTTAAAGAAAAAAGTAAGAGGTTTGGAGATAGACTGCTGATCATTATAAAAGAGTGGGGTCAATAGGAAGAACAGGACTCATAAATCAGTTTATTTCCCAAGTCAAGTAACTCAGAAATAAACTGAACCATTTGTTGATGTTTTATAGCTTAGTCCCAACTTGTCCAACCTGAGATGGTGTGGAGGAATTCCCTCACATCCTAAATGGAGAAACACTTGTGGTTACGGTTTCATGACATTGTTAGCCACTAACATAATGAGATGGATGGCTATATAAATTTATTAAAATAAATAATACATGTGCTAAATAAATAAATATCCAACACTTTCAAGGAGTTAGTTGTATGTTTTTTAAAAAATTCAATAATTCTTCCATCTCAACACTTGGTCAGTTTTGATTTGGCTTTGCTTCTGGAAGTTTTTTTTTTTTTTGCTTCCATTTTACCCTAGTAGTTCTAGTGATCTACCATCTCCCATGTCTGACCTTGCTTGAGTTCTTAAGTTCAGCTTGCCTGCGTGGACATATTTGGTATCTCAAAATTTAAGGCTTTTTTAAGGAAGCTCTGTTGGAATTAGATAACAGCCTTCTGTGCTAGTTTCCACTTTGAAAAATCCTTTGAT
>NW_015396856.1:12360-14538 GCF_001527695.2 Protobothrops mucrosquamatus
AATAGGTTGATCCCCTATGACAGCCTCTCAAGTATTGGAAGACTGCTCTAATATCACAGCTAGTCGTTTTTCTTCATTAGATTGGAGATACCTACTTGCCCCAATTATTCATTGTATGATTTATCTTCCAGACCCTTTATCATCTTTATTGGTTTTTCTCAGCCTTCTTTCTTGGGTCTCAGTATCTTATTTTACTTTAATTTTTTTTGTATTGTGGTGACCAGAACTAGTCCAAGTGTGGAATAATGTTGTTCCTTGCCCGTTTGTAGCAGACCCCTAGCAGATCTGTTGTTTTGTCAGTTAACAGTTAAAAAAGATTCACACTTGCATCTCAAGGGGATCATTTGAATAAGCTCATTAGAGAAAATGAAGTTTACTGCACCAACATGACCTAGCATGATTTATTATAATTATATACCATTGATGTGGGAATCATCTAATGCAGAAATCTTAGGAATGTGGTATGTTTCAGCAATTTAGTTTTTATGGTATAGGCTTGATGGCAAACATACATAAGAAAGAATAAGTTTATGAAATATATCTCATTTCCTAGATTCCTAGAAGTCACATATCAGGTGACTTCCCCTGTGGCTTCCACGTTAGTTGTTTTTACTTTCTCTGCTTACTGTACTAAATTTTATTATGAAAGATCAAAATGGCTAGAAGAGTAATGTCAACAATTTCAAATAAATTTGATTATCAAAGGCAATTATCACTGTTACATATAAAAAATGGTAGCAATGCTCCAATATCTCAGAGTTGCCACAAAGAAGGCAGAACAAGAAGCAATGGATGGAAACTAATCAAGGAGAGAAACAACTTAGAAGTAAGGATAAATTTCCTGACAGTGAGAACAATTAATCAGTGGAACCACTTGCCTCCAGAAGTTGTGGGTGAATAATAATAATAATAATAATAATAATAATGATGATGATGATGATGATGATGATGATGATGATGATGATGATGATGATGATGATGATGATGAAATAGAAAGACTGTGGCAAAAGCAAGCAAGGGTAGTATCAATAGTAAAAGGCGCCTTGGGTGCAATCCCAAAACAACTGGAGCACCACTTGAACACCATTGGCATTGACAAATTCGCCATTAGTCAATTGCAAAAGGCAGCCTTACTAGGAACTGCTTCCATCCTGCGACAATATCTGTAATACCATCAAACATCCACATCTGCCTATCCCAGGTCCTTGGAAAGGACTCGATAGGTAGACAAAATGCCAAATCCAGTCTGAACATCTGGCTGACTGTGCAATGATCCATAATAATAATAATAATAATAATAATAATAATAATAATAATAATAATAATAATAATAATAATAATAATAATAATAATAATAATAATAAAGTTGGAAGGGACCTTGGAGGTCATCTAGTCCAACCCCCTGCTCAGGCAGGAAACCCTATACTATTCCGGACAAATGGCTGACCAGTCTCTTCTTAAAAACTTCCAGTGTTGGAGCATTCACCGCTTCTGGAGGCAGGTTGTTCCACTGGTTAATTGTTCTAACTGTCAGGAAATTTCTCCTTAGTTCTAGGTTGCTTCTCTCCTTGATAGTTTCCACCCTTTGCTTCTTGTCCTGCCTTCAGGCGCTTTGGAAAATAGCTTGACTTCCTCTTCTTTGTGGCAGCCCCTGAGATATTGGAATACTGCTATCATGTCCCCCCTCTTATCAGTGGAGGCTTTCAAGAAAAGACTGGACAGCCATTTGTCTGAAATTATATGGGATCTCCTGCTTGAGCAGGGAGTTGGACTATGTCATTCTATTCTATTCTATTCTATTCTATTCTATTCTATTCTATTATTCTATTCTATTCTATTCTATTCTATTCTATTCTATTCTATTCTATTCTATTCTATTATTCTATTCTATTCTATTCTATTATTCTATTCTATTCTATTCTATTCTATTATTCTATTCTATTCTATTCTATTCTATTCTATTCTATTCTATTCTATTCTATTCGTGGCTTTGGGGTGGATTTCCATCAGTACGCTGATGATACGCAGCTGTACATTTCCACCCCAGGCCACCCCAACGATGCCCTTGACGTGATGACCCGTTGCCTGGAGGCCGTACGGGTCTGGATGGGGAGGAACAGACTCAGGCTCAACCCTTCCAAGACTGAGTGGCTGTGGCTGCCGGCGCCTCGGCATAGT
>NW_015396857.1:0-1258 GCF_001527695.2 Protobothrops mucrosquamatus
TTAATATTTGATGTTGAAATCTAATAAAGGTATTGTCCCAAATAAAAATTTTCAAAAGGCAATTGGATTTTCTTTGTTTTGCTTGAAGACATTTCACTTCTCATCCGAGAAGCTTCTTCAGTTCTGACTGAATGGTGGAGAATGGAAGGATTTATATTCTTTGCAGTCATCTGGTTATTAGCACTCTTTCTGAGAGTCGTTGAGGCCACTTGGAGGTTTATCTGTGCCCTCAGGGACACCTGAATTGTGCAAATGGATGTGGAGCCTTTATGGAGCTGCTGAAAGGCCTGTGTTGTAAACAGGAGATAGATGGTGTCGTATCCCTCCCCCTCTGCTGAGAGAGGCCTGTTCGATCTTAATGAAGATGGCCTCTTTGACCCCTCTTTCAAACCAGCGGTCCTCTCTGTCCAGAATATGGACTTTGCTGAAGGAAAGAAGAAGAAAAAAAAAAGAAGGAAAGGGGGAAAAAATCTCTGGCTCTCCCAGAAGCCAAGGTATGGAGCAAAATGCATAGCCAATATGCCACAGATAAACATATATACAATCCTGCCTCAGCCAGTTTTCATTAGAAAGGTCATCACTGCTTGATGTCTCTGTGAAAGCGTCTGACAGGCAGGCTTGATGTGTGCGTTCAATGCATGTAGAAGAGGGCTTCCTACTTCAAATACAAGAAGTGTGGTAATTGTATGTGACAATATTGCAAGAACGAGATGAGAGTAGCTAAGATCTGATATACATGGTGAACATTTGTTTTAATAAACTAACTGAGGAAAGATAGTGTTTGCAATTGGAGAAAGTCCGCTGAATTGGATGGCATCACCTTTTTACATTAGTTTGAAACAACTTGCCATGCAAACTGGTCCCTGGCCATCAAAATCTGGTAAAACAAGATTTTCTCTTAGCCTTGAGGAATTGGAACATGTAGTGAGCATTAGTTTAAATGCCGCCACCAGTCAAAGGCCTTTATTATTTAGAACAGTGGTTCTCAACCTTTTTAATGCCGTGACCCCAACCGGTCGTAAGTCGAGGACTAAACCGGTCGTAAGTCGAGGATTAAACTGAGGTAGATGGGAAATGTCATAGGAAAATGTTTTTTAAATGTTTTGTTATATCAATAAGGGGAATAGAGTATTGTAGTATTTGATTGTGCTTAATTGTGCCTAAAATCCATGTAACCTGTGTGCCAATTCTAAAGAGACAACCTTTTACAAGAAGTGCCAACTGAAAGTCACAGATGGTGTAAGATATTACCGCCTAG
>NW_015396857.1:4860-7822 GCF_001527695.2 Protobothrops mucrosquamatus
TTAAAGGTAAATAAGAAGTCATCCATTGGGTTAGGCGTGGGCGGCAAGCTGTATAAGAATGACATGCTGGAAATAGCCCAGTGTTCAGAATCTGTCATGCGAATGCTCTGAACCATTGTGCACAAATAAACCTGTCTTCTCCAACCCTTCGTGGTCTTGTCTTCTGATGTAAGTATCGTGGTTTTTTCCACAACAAAACCAGTCGTAAGTCGAGGACTAAACCGGTTGTAAGTTGAGGACTACCCAACCGGTCGTAAGTCGAGGACTTTCCCTGCCCAGGAGCGCCGCGCATGCGTGGTTCCGCCCCCTGCACCGGCGGAGGCGTAGCTGGCAAGCGGCAGAGACGGAGCAGGCCGACCACCAGCTGGCCCAGCCCAAGGGAGGTAAGGCACCCGCCGGAAAAGGGGGAAAAAATGGCAGACAAAAAAAATGGCAGACAGCCTTGCTTGGCGACCCCCGTGAAATGGTCGATCGACCCCAAATGGGGTCCCGACCCACAGGTTGAGAACCACTGATTTAGAACAATAAATTTATTTTCAAAAATGGCATATGTGCCCAAGAAAAGGCTCCTGCATATTCAGAACAGGAATTTATTTTCAAAAGCCACTTAAGGGTTCTACTCAATAGCCATTTTTTAAAATCACAAACTGTATTTTATTATCAAATCTTTTCTGTTGCACAATACAAACAATAACACTGTGAAACTACATTGAATCCCTTGTATTGTGCAGGGAATAAGAGAGCTATACAGTCACCTAGTAAAAGAAGCAAGTGTACCTTTTGTGAAATATGGCCGTTGCTTCTCAATACCCGATGGTGAGTGTTATTATTTAAATTTAAATATGGGTATGGTTAACCACCGGACCAGTGCAAAAATTCAGAAAGTTTAAAACATATCCAACAAATTATGGGCTTTTTGTCCTGTCTATACAATCCAATTGCAGACAGGGCGATGAATATAGAACTAGATTTTCAGGGTTTTGCTGTGAATAACAGATTCATCAGTAAACTGATAGACAGAATATTGCAAGATAATCATACACCTAGGAAAAATTCATGAGGACTACACCAATGCCAATCACCATATCAACTGCATTGGAAAAGACAGCCCTGGTGCCATTCAAAAGCAGCCATCACAATGTTTTGTTTTTTAAAACAATTCACCAAATACAGAAGGCAGTTCTGACAAGAATTTAAAAAAAAAATCTCCTAATTGTAACCACTCAGTATTTTTCAGGAATATTTGCTTTTTAGATATGCACACAGCAAATAATGTAGATGTAGAAAACCTTGCAAAGACCATTGAAAAATGTCTCTGGGATTTAGGAATTTGCCCAGAGGAGGCATTTATTTTCCGTCATTATGGGCTTAGTTTGTGGGTTGAGCTGAGAAGAAAAACCTTGCCTCACAGTGGCAGACATTGCTTTACTTTAATTAAATTAAATTAAATTTAGCCCCAGTTACTAATGTCTTCTTTGGATATAGCCCTTGAGGCATTCAGAGACACTACGTGTGGTATGGCAAGGAGACAGATGAAGCAAGCAAGCACACAGACAACAACGCACAACACATTGAACAAAGCATGTCCTTATTTTTTAACCTAACGTTTTGGCAGAAATTATTAAGTAACAGAATACTACTACTACTATTAAGGTCTGAGCTGCAGGGCTAAAAATAAGTGGATATGTCAAGATGATTTCAGTGGATTCAGGCACTGGAAATTTGGTTTTCTTCTAGAAGGAAGTGGAGGTGATATAAAGAAAGAATTATTTACTTATTTGTTATTTATTTTTTTGTATGAAACTATGCCAGATTGTCATGGATAAAAAGTAGGGGTAAAACTCCTTAAAGCCACATTTAATACATTAAACAAATTTAAAACATTCATAAATACTGCATGTTAAACCATTAAACAGTTTAAGACATTATGGCACAAGATATAATGAGCAATAAACTTGGATGCCGGAATCAATCTTGAGACAAAAGTCTACAAACGTGCTGAGACTCTTCGGCAAACATTGCAGGCTTTACTTTAATGGGGCAAGTCAATAATAGTACAAAGTATTGGATGAAATTTAATAATTGATCATATTTACTGCAGCCAAGAAAATGATATAATTTCAGCTTTAGTTCTATAACTAATTTTGATACGAATGAGGAAAGCCACAGTGCACAAATGCAAATGATAGGAACTGGTTTTGAGTGTGTAACTCTACGAAGTGCTCCACAGCTGTTTCACATGTTTTATGTAGTTTCGTGCGTGAAGCAGTTCACAACTAAATGTTTTGCACTTCCCAGCATGCGATAGATAGATTCCTAAATGTTTTGCCATCAACCTCGCTTTAATGCAATCTTAAAGTATATTGAAGGATCCAATCTGGGTCAGTCACCGGGACCAGAGGTTTATCTTCTGAGCTTTCGGACGTGTGCTGGAGCCCATCCTCAGGGAACTTCTCTCACACATTGTGTCAATAGAATTTGTTTTTCTCACCTTCTGGTGACCTTGCTTGTCATTAGGTTGCAAAAGGGGATCACATGACCCCGGGACACTGCAACCGTCATAAATATGAGCCAGTTTCCAGGCGTTTAAATATTGATCATGTGACCATGGGAATGCTGCTATGGTCGTAAGTGTGAAAAACGGCCATAAGTCAGGTTTTTCAGTGCTGCTGTAATTTTCAACAGCCTACTAAACAAATGGGTGTAAGTTGAGGATCACCTGTAAATGGAAATGTGTACATGTTGGCTGTTCTCCAGAAGAAGGTTCCTTCAGATTCATCATGAACCTTCTAAATAATAGAATTTCCCTATAAGGAACCAAATTGTTATTGCCCTGAATTATACTGGATTGCATTTATGCTTCTTAGCAATCAGCCAGACTCTAGGTTTATACTTCTATCTGAAACAAAATGGATCCTTTATTTAAAATGTCAAGGTAATGTCAATAGGAAAAAAAAAATGC
>NW_015396858.1:0-1436 GCF_001527695.2 Protobothrops mucrosquamatus
TGAGGAGACCTACCATAGCAATCTTCAAATAACTTCAAATAATTTATGTGTGATCAAATTGATATCAACTCTTAGAAACCAAATAGACAGATTTTCTCCATGATGATCTATTCACAACCATGTCCTTCAGGTCTTCCATCACCATGTGATGAATCTATCAATCTTACTGTTGGTCCTCCTCTTTTTCGCCTTTATTCCATCTTTCCTGACTTTATGATTTGCCCAGAGAGTTGGAAAATGTGATGACAATACTATAATTTGAGCTGGATCATTTGTGCCTGAAGTGAGAACACTTACTTGATTTGTTCAATGACCCATTTGTTATTTTTCTTAGCTATGCATGATAATCTCAGGAGCCTTCTCCAACACTAAGGTTTGAAACCATCAATCTCTTTATATGCTTTATATATTTCAAAGTCCAACTTTTGCTTCTGAAAGGTTTCACAGTGAAATCTATTGCCTGTATCATTCTGATCACAGAATCATACGACTGGAAGGGACCTTGGAGGTTTTCTAGCCCAACCCCTGCCCAAGGCAGGAGTCCTTATGAAATCTCAGATAAATGTTTCTCCAATCTTTTCTTGAAAACCACCAGTGATGGAGCATCTTTAGTTCTGGGAGGCAAGCTCTTGCATTGATTAACTGATCTCACTATCAAGAAATTCTTACTTATTTCCAGGTCAAATCTTTCTCTAATGAGCTTCCACACATTGTTTCTTGACATGCCCTCAGATCTATGGAGAATAAATGTGACCTCCTCCATGTGACAGCCCTTTAAGTATTGAAGACTGCTGTTAGGTCGCTCCTAAGCCTTCTCTTTGTTAGGCTACAGTACTTAGTTCTTTTAGTTGTTCATCATATGATTTAGCCTCCAGACCCCTTATTATCTTGGTTGCTATTCTTTGCACTCTTTCTAGGGCAGTGTTTCTTAACCTTGACAACTTTAAGATGTGTGGACTTTAACTCCCAGAATTCCCCAGCCAGCTATGCTGGCTGGGGAATTCTGGGAGTTGAAGTCCACACATCTTGAAGTTGTCAAGGTTGAGAAACACTGTTCTAGGGCCTCAACATCTTTTTTGTATTGTGGTGACCAGACCTGGATGCAGTATTCCAAATGTGGCCTTACTAGTATAGTATATTATAAAATATATGCTAAAGTATCAGGCAAATGTCTAAAGACTAATATTAATCAAATATAATTAATTAAATGTTAAAAATGAAAAGGATTCTAATATAAATAGAAAAATGTGGGGTAGACAGCATCACCACCAGATGGATCCGTAGCTGGCTGACTGGCCGTACTCAGCGAGTGGTCCTCAATGGAACCACATCTACATGGAGGGAAGTGTGTAGTGGGGTGCCCCAAGGCTCTGTTCTGGGCCCAGTGCTCTTCAACATCTTCATCAACGATTTGGATGAGGGGATAGATGGGGAAC
>NW_015396858.1:4368-7821 GCF_001527695.2 Protobothrops mucrosquamatus
CTAATGTGCAATAGAAACAGAAGACTGGCAGTTCACAGTAACCGTATGACAGCTGCTTCCTTAATACTTTAAACATTCAAGCATTCATGTCAATTGTCATTAGTATCAGTGTAATCACTTCTCTTTATTTATTGTTTAAAAACATAGAACTATTTTTGAACTACTGAGTAATCCTCTCAAATCATCTTTTACTGCTGCCAATGTCCTTGTTTTTTTTTTGAGCCTATCATCACCAAAGTTCATTTCACCATGTGCAGAATCAAATTGTCTCAAATACAAAGTTTGAACTTACAGACTGTTCTTTCTTGTAGCAAGCATGTGACCAGCTAATCAGTACTGCCTCACTAATGTAAACTGAGTAAAAGGATCAAGTGAGGACAGTGAGAGATATAATATCATGGCCTTAAATTGAGTAAAAGCCCTTTTCATAGACTTAAAATTTCTTATTTAAAAAAAGATAAAATTCATGTGTCCACAGCTAAAAGGAAGTAATGGCTAACCTACACTCACCTTGATATAATAGAACTTCTTTATTTGAGTATAAAGACAATGATATAATTAACTAATTAAGTCAAACTAATTTTAGATTGTTACCAGTTGAACTCAAGACACAAAAGACTACAAGGCAAATCTTTTTTTAAAGACCTGATGACCTATGTCAGGACTTGGATGAGAATCATACACCTGCCCTGATACTTTTGACTATGGTATTGTTCTGCACTGGCTGCAGAAGGTGAGAGGCACTTTTTTTTTACAGTGTTTCTGTTTTTCCCACATTGGCCAGTTCTAGTCATCAGTGATCAGAGAGAAGAAATCAGCACTGAAACCCAGAAACCTACTGCAATCCCAGGCAACATTGGAGATTCTGTCTTCTGATTCCTGGAAACTGTTAAGATTTGGATGGGAGGGAACAGACTTACATTGAATCTTAGTAAGTTGGAGCTACTGTTTGTACATCAGAGTTGCTCTATGCCCTTTGCATTGTTTCTGGACAGGGTTGGACTGCCTCTGAAAGAGGAGATTTGTATCTTGGGATTCTTCTTGGATTTAAGGCTCCTGCTGGAAATTCATTGGCATGGATGCTTGCCAGCGAGTGTATGTTACACCTATTCTTTGGCCCTGCACTGGCTTCTCACTAGGTTCTAAGTGAAATTTGAAGTGCTATAAAGCCCTTATGGCTTGGCACCAGTTTACCTGCAGGACAGCATTTCACTTTAGTCAAGCAGCTGGTTGTCTGCTAGTTTATGGAAATCAGAGAGCTGAAACATAGAGGTATTGCATCTTCATAAAGGGGCCAGCTCTATAGAATGGTTTCCTTGGGAGGACTTGATTAACTCCAACATTACCTAGTTTCCAGAAGCAGTTGAAAATAAAACTTTTTCAGAGAGCTTTGTGGGGGCAGGGGGTTGATGCCAGGTATAATTTTGGTATTTTTTAAGTATAGTATCTTTTATTATATATGGTTACTGTTATTATGCCACTGTTTTGTTAACAATATAGAAGCACAATATTGTATTCCAAAATTTGGAATACAAATTTTGACTAATAGTATTATTAGCGATACAACACAACCCCACAGGAGACTAGGAGTAACGTGTATTACCAGTTTTTATAAAGGAACAACTGCTAAATAAAAAGAAAAAATTGAGATACAATTAATTAGATAAAATTAATATAATTTACATAAAATTAAATACAAAACATGATTTTTCAACTAGAGACACATAAGAATATGAAAACATATTTACGTATAATAGTCATCCAGGCCTTCAACAATTTTCTTTCCAGTATGTTTTTAAACCATGTAGAAAAAAAGTAACTTAAAGAATTAAATGAAGTCCAAGGAAAACAAACGGGCCAAGATATAGAACTATAGTGTCACAATGTTCAAAACTAACTGCAACGGGCTAATCAAGCAGCATATTAAAAATTCAAGTTATCATTCTGCATTTCAAGTTTGAAACAATTTAGCCAATCACAACTTGTTAAAAGGGACAAGTGTAAAAAAGTGATATTAGAGCAGTCCAAAATTCTCTGACTTCCATGAGAAGATTACTATAAAAGTAAAAGGGTATTCAACTGGGAAAGAGGATTAAAAAGAACTCAGTTATGTGCACAAAGTGTAGGGGAAAGCAATAGTTAACTGTGTAAAAAAGAAATAATTTATGTGAGGCAAGACTCTGTCATAAAGGCAAGGGATTAGGCACACTGAGTATGAGAATAGGAATGGTGTATCTGTGTGTCCATAAGTGTATGTGTGTGCATATTTTCTCTCTGAAATTCACTTGGGAGGCCACAAACAGATGCAAATCTTTCCTCAGGAGTACGTGGGCTGAACATAAAACACACATATTTGGAATGTCCTGTTTGTTTCTGTTTGTTAGTTCTTTGTAATTGGATACCGCTGAACAAATTAAGATAGGACAAAAAAAAAGCAAGAAAACACAGTTTGCACATTTGTGATGCAACTTTATAGATCCAATTCAGATATTAGTCCAATTCTCTCATCTGTTTGAGAAAGTCAAGAAAAATGAAATACACATTCTCATAATAATTAAAGGAAAATTTACACTTGCCAAAAATGTATAACAGACTAAAAAAAATATTTAATGTTATATCCACAAATGCTCAACTTAGAACATTTTGAAAGTCATTATTCTAGTTTCAGAATCAAACAGCTGCTTAACAGCAACCAATTTGGTCTAGTGCAGGGGTAGGCAACCTTGGCTCTTTTATGACTCATGGACTTCAACTCCCAGAATTCCTGAGTCAGCTATGCTGACTCAGGAATTCTGGGAGTTGAAGTCCATGAGTCATAAAAGAGCCGAGGTTGCCTATCCCTGGTCTAGTGGTTAAGGCACCAGGCTAGAAAGCAAGAGATTGTGAGTTGGCCAGGAAAGCCAGTTGGGTGACCTTGGCCAGTCACTCTCTCTCAGCCCAATTCACCTCACAGAGTAGTTGTTGAGGGGAAAATAACAGGAGAAAGGTGTGTTCACTACTTTGAGTTATTTGTAAAAATAACAAAGGCAGAAAATGAATGAATGAGGAAACACAGTCTAGCTTTCCTTTGACTCAAGGCAATCCTGTCTTCCTTTTGCCATCTTCTCTTACTATTTATTCTCTCACATGACACTTCTCTCTCTGCCCATCATGGAAAATTGGAGTAAGTTCAGAGGCTTTTGCTATCAGCTGTTCGTTCAAAGACAGAACTTCAGGGACTCTGAATTAAGAAGTTGATATAATTAGTATATCTAGTATGTCTAGTTTAACGAAGAGAAGGACGAGGGGGGACATGATAGCAGTGTTCCAATATCTCAGGGGCTGCCACAAAGAAGAGGGAGTCAAGCTATTCTCCAAGGCGCCTGAAGGCAGGACGAGAAGCAATGGGTGGAAACTGATCAAGGAGAGAAGCAACCTAGAACTAAGGAGAAACTTCCTGACAGTTAGAACAAT
>NW_015396859.1:0-2917 GCF_001527695.2 Protobothrops mucrosquamatus
TACCCAGAGGGTTGACTGCCACTCTTGATGGGATTAGGCCAGCACGTCACATCCGGAGGGTGGGGGCTGAGCACGTCACTTCCGTTTAGGGCCATGAACTCCTGACGTAATCAGCACGTGGGTTTGTTTACCTTGATGACGTCACTGATCAAAAGTGCTGATAATTTTCATTAAAAAAAGGTATACACTATATCTACTATAGGTTAATCAAATTTAAAATTAATATGATTTCATTTTTACTTTTAACTGTTATTTCAGTCTCCATAAATGGAATGAGGAAGTTGATGAAATATATATTTAAATAGCTCTTGTGCATACCTCTACCTGCAAACCTGCAAACTGTCTCCCCTTTCCTACATTCTTTTCATTGGACTCAGAATTGCAAGTGACTCTAGTTAAGACCCCGCCCACCCACCCAGCTCTTTCCTTTCACTCCCCTTCTGAGCCAGAATGCTGGTGCTTTTGGCCACCTGGCCCCCTTCATAGCTCTGTCCACATAGCCACCAAAGCAGCAGGCAGAGTCCCAGAGGGTCTGGGAATGTGCTGAAGCGAGCGGGCATCCTGTCTGCAGCGCCCATGCTGGCTGCCCCTTCCCTGCCAGAGCCGGAATGCCGCCACATTTCAGTAAATGCTGGCCTTCCCTCCGGCGGGCCTGGGCAGCTGCTGGCGAGAAATGGGTCCAGTTCAGCACCTGGCACCCTGGGGAGATTCACTTTGCCACCTGTTTTCCAGCTCCATTGCATTTCTCTGCTGCCACGGAGCTGGAGAGCTTGCCGCACCACTGTCCAGATGCCCTCACTTCCCCCAAGCATTTCTTCGCTAACCTGATTTCCAGCTCCATTATGTTTCTCCATTGCATTTCTTCATCACATTACTCCATCCCATTTCTCCATCATTTTTCTCTGCCGCCACATGCAGGGGAACAAAAGAAGTTTGTGGGAAAAAAGTTCAATCAGACCTTCCAACTTCTCTCACACACACAAAAAGATCTTGTGAAGTTGGAAGGTCTGATTGAACTTTTTTTTTTAGCCCCACAAACTTTTGCACGCAGCAGCAGAGAAACACGATGGAGAAACACGACTGAGCTGGAAATCAGATTAGTGAAGAAATGCTTGGGGGAAGCAAAGGCATCTGGACAGTGGTGCGGTAAGCTCTCCAGCTCTGCGGCAGCAGAGAAATGCGATGGAACTGGAAAGCAGGTGGCGGGTGGGGCAGATGAGGGGGACCTGCCAAACCTCATGGTAACAGCATTGGTGCACACAATGCATGCCGCGGCATCCTGCCACGAGTGGCTGTAAGCAGCCGCAGAATAAATCAGGCGGCATGGGAGGCCTGGCTATGGGAGCCTGCGGCATAGTAAGCAGGGCGCGTGGGGCAGATTCCCCCTCACCTGCCAAGCCTCATGGCAGCGGCACCGTCCTACCGCGAGGGTGAAAGTGGCTGCAGAAGAAGTGGGGTGGCAGCCATGTGGGCTGCTGCTGTGAGGTGAGACAGGTGTGGGGGAGAAAAAAAATAAGACATCCCTCAAAACAAGACCTAGTGCCTTTTTTGGAGGCAAAAGAAATATAAGACTGGGTCTTATTTTCAGGGAAACACGGTATATATGCTAAATGCTGGCCGGGTTCACACATTGCTCTAAGATATAGTTTGTTGAATAAACTTCAATTGGCCTCATACAACATGCTAAGCCAAAACCAAACAAAATGTTATTTCATTTAAATCATATATATTAGGGATATGTAAATCATATGCTGATAAACACCCAGCCAGGCAGGGAGAAAGGATCAAGTGGGGAATTAGCCTTGAATCATTGCACAGCAGCAAGAGATCCAGGGCTGATACTCCCTTTCAAGCTCCATGGAGTCTTTTCTATCTGTTCCCAAGAGAAGGCAAACAGTCTGGGAGGAGATTCCTGTATTATAGGCAGAATACAATAATATAGTTAAGTTGAACTACACATATGAGTCTGCTCACTTGCATCTGACATTATACCAGGAATTGATTTCTTCTCTCCTGAAAATTAATATAGCCACTGTCCCAGAAAGTGTTAACAAACTCAAGACTGCCTTTTTCTTTTCCAAATCAATATGATAAATTTGTCTAAAAGTGCACAAGCACCTTGTTTTTGTTGTAACTAATTAACAAATTAATACAGTCTTGAATCAGATTATTTACCAATAATTTTCTCCTGTACAAGGAACTCTAGATCTAGCAGGTGAGATGGCATGAGACAGAGAAAAGCAGAATTGTGATATTTCTCAGAATAAAAACCTTATCTAACTTCAGATTTTGGAAAGTTCAGAGTTAGCGTCTCTCTCTTCTGAACATTTTGTTCTTCCACCACTGATTGGCTCTGGCAAATCTTACAGATAATTACTGTATTCTAAGAAGTAATGGTATATAGATATTGGAAAATAAGTTACGGTAAATTCTCTCTGTGTGATATTCAGTTATGCTTAATTTTTTTACTCTTATGAGGCTGAATAATGTGACAATCTTTCCATTGCATCAAAGAATTTTGTATCCTGGATCCCTAAATGTGCCAGATTTCGACTTTAAACCCCCAATAAACTGTTTTGAATTGTACCAATTTGCCTAGTTTTCATTTGGCATCTTATATAAACTCAACAAATCATAGTTTGGAACAGGGTACAATTACTATAAGAACACTACCATATCTGGGCTGCAAACATGTGATCATTAACTGGCAGCAAAAGCTAGTGTTCTCTTAATGCCTTTGCTTCTCTGTTTGATGCTTGCCTACATTTTTGCAGATATGTAGATCTAGCCAAGAGTACTCTAAAGAGTAGTCTATACATTCACATCCCTAGCCTAAATTAAAGGTTACATATCACAAAAGATATAAAAGAAGTGCTTTTGTTGTACCAGTAATGCTGTTGACAAACAACTTGAAGAT
>NW_015396859.1:4461-7821 GCF_001527695.2 Protobothrops mucrosquamatus
TACTCCACAAATTATTGTAACTTCAGATTCATGAACATTTCTCTGAAAATACCTGGATTAAATTGTGGGTTCTTTTTACTTAACTTGCAGCATGTTTTAATGCAGACATGTCGGCCCGTGAAGTGGTTTCATGTGGCCCGCGAAGCCATCCTGGAAACTGTGAGAGAACGGCCCCCGCTGCCTTGGCCCTGGCCCAGGCTGGCCGGGAGCCAATGTACAATTTTGTGGTGGCCATCTATGCTGAAACGCATTCAGTCTTAGCTCCACAAGGCTGTCTGGAAACAGCGAGGAACCAGCCCGACGCGTTGGCCCCGCCCCCTGGGTGCATGTTGGGGAGGTGTCACCCTTTGTGAGGAATGAAGAAATGCACCATGCCTTGGCGCTTGCCCCGGTCCCACCCCCTTCTGCCAGAGACCCTCAGATCTGTCCCACTCCTGCCCAGGCCCCCACAGGCACCCTTGACGCGAATGATGTAGAGCTGGCCACACCCACCCAGTAGACCGCACCTATCCTGGCCACACCCACCCAGCCCCGAGGGCAAACGCAATGCTGATGCGGCCCTCAGTGAAATTGAGTTTGACACCTCTGTTTTAATGGATCACATTAATATGACAATAAATGTTTATAGCAGGTGAGGTTGTATTTTAACAAAATGAAACTGCAAAGTCAATTTACACTGCAAAGATATTCATAGCCTTGTAATATGTTGGATGATCATGGGCCAGTCTCTCCCTCCCTCCCTCCCTTCCTCTCTCAACCAAAATCATCTCACAGGGTTGTTGTTATGGAGAATATAGGAGGAAGAAGGTATATTGAATATGTTTGCCATCTTGAATTCTTCGTAAAATTAATAAAGGCAGGGTACGAATAAATAAATAAATAAAATACAAACGCTATTATTCTCAGATATCACTTAGATAATTTTTATTTCAAATTGCATGTTTACTTTGCATTATATGGCAAAAATGGGAAGCTTCCCCTAAATCGGGAAACATTACTATGCAACATTACTATGATCTATCAAGAGAAAGTGAAATACTTTTTGCTGATATTATTGGAAATGATAATGTTGGGCTTTTTAATTATTTTAGTAGTTCACCTCCTGGGGGCATTTTCTTCCCGTTCCTAATCTTAAATAGTCCAGAATACAAAAAAGGGAAGAGATCACACCTTAATTTCAGCCATGGGAAGCATGGAGTAAGGCAAGGGTGTCAAACTCGCCACGTCACATGATGTGTCGTGACGTATCATGACTTTTTCCCTATTGCCGGAGCTGGGATGGGCATGGTTTCAGCATGACGCATCCAGCCCACGGGCCGGTAGTTTGACACCCCTGGAGTAGGGCAAGTGCCAACATGTGCATAATGACATGACTGACAAATGATAAGATATTTTGCGTCATTTGCATGATGATATCATAAAGCATGAAACTCTCATCTGGAAATCTAAGATTTCAGGGAAATGTTTTAAGGTTGGGATTTAAGGGTGGAACGATTTGTTTCTTGAAGCTTCCGGTCCCCATTCAAGAAAACAGGAAGAAAATGCTGCTACAATTTAGCAATCTTTGCCACTTAATTTTCAGTTGTGCAATGTGGGTGCCACATGCCAGGAATTGATATTAATTTTATATTTAATAGGCCAAATCCTATTTGCATGCATTGAACTATAATTCTATTTTATTAATACACAGAAATTGAAACACTTTTAAAAAGAAAAATGTATTATAATTTTATTACCTCTATTACATTTTATTACATTGAGAAATAGCAAAATACCTTCCAGTTTCAATTAATTTAGATTCTTGTACTTTGGTCTATGAAATGAACAGATCATTAAAATTTTCTCTGGGTAGTGTGCGTTTAAACTTGGCACTTTTAAGATGTGATATTTTAAATCTTTCTATATTGGGAGAAATATATTTTATTACATCACTATTTCTGTGTAGAAAGCTAATATTCCATACAGCACTTTTCCAAATTACATTAAAATGCAAATTGGAATGATTGCCTTACATTTCTTTTCACATATTTTCCTTTCATTTCTATTTGAAGCTCTTTTTTTACAATAAAACCAATATAATGAAAATCTAGTATATGTTAGTATATTGAAATGATCTATGACTAAACAGATGAGCATGATCTCTAATATGTGGAACATCACTGAGCTCCCAAAAATCACAAAGCAAGATTTTCTTTGTAAATCTAAATCATTTGGGGGAATTATAGGGCCTGAGCTTTTGTGTTTAATAAAAATCTGGACCTGCATAATGTAACCACTTACCTCAAATATATTCAAAATAATTTTTTTTCTGGAAGACATTTTGGTAATCTGTGTGGGTGTTAGCATGGCTCAAAATGCAATGTAAAAATTAAAAAGTGTGGGCAAAGTTGCAATGTAAAAGAAAATGGCAAAATTAACATATTATAACAGGAAATACCATGGGAATAACAGAAGAACCGTGGGGAGGAGAAAACTCGAAAGCAAGTAACAATAAACTGAAATACATAGCATAAAAAACTGTAGGTTCTCAACAGAGTTGACACAATTCAGTTTATTCAGTTAAGCTGGCGATTTGACCCAGGTTCCGGAACCCTCCAACAGGCACGATGAATAACAACTTCCCTATTCAGACAAGTTGGGTAATTTTCAGTCCAACGGAAACCTCCAAATAAATTAAAACTGAGCATTTTCTGGGTAAACTGGCAGTATTTAGAAAGAGCTAACTATTAGTATTGTTCTAATACTAATTATCAATTATCTCCCGCCTCCGTTTCGTTTTCCCTTTTAATCTCTCATCTTTTTCCCGTCCCATCCCTGCTTTCCTCGCCCAGATTACATTGCTAGGCGATTCGAGAGGGAGGAACGAAGAAAGTGAATTTAGGATTCTGGGATATGTAGTTTCGTCCCTTCCCCGCTTTCTCCCTATGTATCTCGCCGTCCCACGCGGGAAAAAAAGGGCCAGGCATACATTTCCCAGAATGCTGCAAAAGAGAGGGGGGGTGTTTAGGGTTAGGGCAGGGATAGGCAACCTCGGCTCTTTTATGACTCATGGACTTCAACTCCCAGAATTCCTGCGTCAGCATAGCTGACTCAGGAATTCTGGGAGTTGAAGTCCAGAGTCATAAAAGAGCCGAGGTTGCCTACCCCTGGGTTAGGGAGATAGAGAGCCGGCTACAGAGGGCGCAGCACTTTGAGCTTCAGGGCGGGTAGCTGGCGGGGGCGGAAAGGCGGGGTTTCTCCTTTGGCGTCCCGTGATCCGCAGGTGGGCGAGCGCGCGAGCGACCAGAGGGCCAGAAGGGCGGCAAGAGGAGGAGGCGGCGCTTCCTCCGGCGGCCGCGTGGGGCGCTGGGGAGTCGCTGT
>NW_015396860.1:0-2087 GCF_001527695.2 Protobothrops mucrosquamatus
TAATAATAATAATAATAATAATAATAATAATAATAATAATAATAATAATAATAATAATAATAATAATAATAATAATAATAAAGTTGGAAGGGACCTTGGAGGTCATCGAGTCCAACCCCCTGCCCAGGCAGGAACCCTACACCATTTCAGACAAACGGCTGTCCAGTCTCTTCTTAAAAACTTCCAGTGTTGGAGCATTAAGAAACAAACATGGACATTTGATCCAGGGTGAAATATTTTTAACTTTTGGGATGATTTGAGTTAGTTAAGATGTCATGGCAAACTTTCTATGAGTGGATTACAATAACAGTTTGTTAATAGAGAGTTTTGAAACTATAATCTTGTCTTTTTTATCATTCTTCTTCTTCTTCTTCCTGTTAACTCTTTTGTCATTAATATAATATAATAATAATAATAATAATAATAATAGTAAAGTTGGAAGGGACCTTGGAGGTCATCGAGTCCAACCCCCTGCTCAGGCAGGAAACCCTATACCATTTTGGACAAATGGCTGTCCAGTCTCTTCTTAAAAACTTCCAGTGTTGGAGCATTCACCGCTTCTGGAGGCAGGTTGTTCCACTGGTTAATTGTTCTCATTGTCAGGAAGTTTCTCCTTAGTTCTAGGTTGCTTCTCTCCTTGATTAGTTTCCATCCGTGGCTTCTCGTCCTGCCTTCAGGCGCTTTGGAGAATAGCTTGACTCCCTCTTCTTTGGGGCAACCCCTGAGATACTGGAACACTGCTCTCATGTCCTCCCTCGTCCTTCTCTTCATTAAACTAGACATACCCAATTCCAGCAACCGTTCCTTATATGCTTTAGCCTCCAGTCCCCTAATCATCTTTGTTGCTCTTCTCTGTACTCTTTCTAAAGTCTCAACATCTTTTTTACATCGCGGTGACCAAAACTATATATAGAAGACAAGTTAATAATTTGCAAATAGATTCACTATTTAAAAATGGCAGGGCCTGTTTTCAAAGGGGTGGGAATCAATATTGTAATAATGTATTAATCAGTATTTAATTAGGGGGGATAATATGTGTGTTTGTGCTGTGTATTTTCTTTTTTTCTTTTTGATGCACCTTTTTTTATATAATGTCTGGATTGTTTTGTCCTTTTTTGGATTTTGGGGAGTTTTGTATTTTAACTTTCCTTTGAATAAAATAAAAAATTGAATAAAAAGAAAGAAAATCATGGGAGCTTAGGAAAAAAAATCTTCTGAAGGATCTTTGGAATTAAGTCTTATTGAAATCAGTGTGCTTAGTTTTGCAGAAACATGAGTAAGATTGTGGAAAGCATTAAATGCATCAAATAGAGGTGAAAAACATGACTCAAGCTCACATTTCAGTATTAAAGCACTTAATTTAACGTGGTTGCACTATAACTGAAATAAAAACAAGTTCTTTAAAAACTGTAGTTCTGAATTTAAAAATATGAGAGTCAGTATGTATGTGTATATTCCTGAACATGCAAAAATATAGAAGGAAGTCAATCTGGGCATGCTGGGCAACAGCACAAACTGAAACACACATAGAGAGAAAGAAAGAGAGAGGAATAGAAAAAAATTGTAGTACGAACTAAAAAAACAACAACACATAAGCAAGTTTCAGTTTCAATCAACCAAATTTTTTAAATCAGGAGATGGAGAAAAATCATTATTGACAGGATTCACCCACCCTTAGCATCCAACTAAAGAGCAGAATTTTCCAGCTGTTGCACTTAAAGGATGGAGCAACCTGATGCATTAACCTGCTTACTGAATTAACCCATTTTATGAGATCTCATAATAGACTGAAAAATAAACTAACCAAGTGAGTTGGATTTGTTCAAACACATTGATCCCCCTCGCTCCTCAGTCCCCAGCAACCGAGATTAAAACATTGTGTGAATATGGCTATTAATCCCTTAAAACACCCGGGGAAATTACACATCTTGCTTCAGTTGTCTCTTCTGGATAATTGTGGTCACTGCCTAGATTGCATTAAAAAAAAAACACCCACGAAAAATAAAGTAAAAACAAAGATAAGCTAGTACAATTGGTGGTGGGTTCCTTCAGTGGATAATCAAAGTCTGCCTAATTTTACACCAGGT
>NW_015396860.1:6394-7650 GCF_001527695.2 Protobothrops mucrosquamatus
GGAAAGGAAAGGAAAGGAAAATAAGGGAAGGGAAAGGAAAGGAAAATAAGGGAAGGGAAGGGAAAGGAAAGGAAAGGAAAGGAAAGGAAAGGAAAATAAGGGAAGGGAAAGGAAAGGAAAGGAAAATAAGGGAAGGGAAAGGAAAGGAAAGGAAAATAAGGGAAAGGAAAGGAAAGGAAAGGAAAATAAGGGAAGGGAAAGGAAAGGAAAGGAAAGGAAAGGAAAGGAAAATAAGGAAAGGAAAGGAAAGGAAAGACATTATGGCACATTTGTGTTTATGCTGGTTATTCCATGTCAAGGCAATTATCCTGATGCTATTAGGGAAGACCAGGGAGTGGAAAAGTGTTGTTGTAGGGGGAGAAGAGAAAACAAACCTTTAAGCAATCATGTAAGCATGTGGAACATCTTAAAGCAGGCAGGCAAACAAAGCCGAGCACTGTCAGGCTATCGATCTGCTCCATAAGGTGCAAAGTCTTGCACCATTGTGATTGCCTTCCCTGCTGGGTTTAGAGCAGGCTGGAAGAATATAGTATTGATCTGGCCCAGCTCCTGAGGAATAACTCACTGATAAACACCCAGCCAGGGCCCTTGACTCTGAATCAAACGCTGGCAAAGCAGCTGAGGGATGGTCTCGGGTGGTCCCAGCAATCCTTTGCATTGGTATGCAAGGGCTTGCAAGGGTGGCACAGGGCTGGTGGGTAACCAGCTTGCAACATGGAAGTTTCTCACTTTGGCATTGACATGGGAGGGAGGGAGGGATGGATGATGGGAAATTCAGACCAATGTGCAGCTGGAAGCTGAACCATTGGAAGAAAGGGCAAAGTGGGGATCCAGCCTACGTGGAAGTAGGAGTCCAGCAGTGACTGACTAGGTGAGCCTCTGGACCAGGGACGATTTACATTTGAGAAAAAATAATTTTGGACTGAGTTTTAGATCCAGAAATAAAATTATTTTGATCTTTCCAGGATTTTTTTAAAAAATCCTTTAAACCAATTCTTAGTGCTGGAGGTTTTCAAGAAGGGATTGGACAAGTATTTATCCAAAATGATAAAGGTATCCCATTTGAGCAGAGGGTTGAACTTCCAACTGTTATTCTATGTTTTCTAAGTTAGTCTCTCTCTCTCTCTCTCTCTCCCTCTCTCTCCCTCCCTCTCTCTCTCTCTCTCTCTCTCTCTCTCTCTCTCTCTCTCTCTCTCTCTCTCTCTCTCTCTCTCTCTCTCTCTCTCTCTCTCTCTCTCTCTCTCTCTCTCTCTCTC
>NW_015396860.1:11520-14215 GCF_001527695.2 Protobothrops mucrosquamatus
CAAGCAACACTATTTCTAGTATCCATAACAAGCAACACTATTTCTAGTATCCATGACAAGCAACATTATTTCTAGTATCCATGACAAGCAACACTATTTCTAGTATCCATAACAAGCAACACTATTTCTAGTATCCATAACAAGCAACACTATTTCTAGTATCCATAACAAGCAACACTGTATTTCTAGTATCCATAACAAGCAACACTGTATTTCTTTATTTAAAGTGACAATGCAAAAGTGTATCTTAGTCCAGGACTTATCCTTTTGTCCTCTTCTATTCCTTAGAGGGACAAATAACCTTTTCTCTTGATACAGGACTCAGGTATTGATCTGTGATACTGTTTGTTCTAGCTGTGTTCCCAGAGGTATGTTCAGTTTGAAACGTTAAGGCTAGTTTATTAGTCGTCCCTAGCTCATTTCTTGTAGAGAATCAAGCTAATACTGTGGTTACTTAATGGCTTTCTCTTGTTTTCCCTTGAGTCTCTCTGTCTGAAGCCTTATAGGCCAAAAAGCTTTCTCTGTCCCTTCTATTTTTTTTAATCACTATTAGTAAACCAATAAGGCACACAAAAACATACTCCATTTGAAACTGATTGCAGAACATGCAATCAGTACAGAATCTCTCGGTATATCAATAATTTGGAACTTGGTATCGTGTTGACTGGGAGGACTTGAAAATGATTCTGGGAAACAAATGGAAATAGAAGGGAATGAAAGGGACCTGGGAGGTCTTTAATCTAACCCCCTGTCCAAGGCAGGAGATCTTACTTCATTCTGAACAAATGGTTGTCCAATCTCTTCTTAAAAACCTCCAGTGATGGAGCACCCACAACTTCTGGAGGCATGTCGTTCCACTAATTAATTGTTCTCGCTGTCAGGAAATTTCTCCTTAGTTCTAGGTTGGCTCTCTCTTTTATAGTTTTCCATCTGTTACTTCTTCTCCTGACCTGTGATGCTTTGGAGAGTAAGTTGATCCTCTTTTCTCTGTGATAGCTCTTCAAGAGTTTGAAGACAGCTATCATGTCACCCCTGAGCCTCCTCTTTATTACACTAAACATACCTAGTTCCCTTGGAATTCAGTAGGATCTTCAACAACTCAGAACAAGGCTAAGTTCCTTCCACAAATACACTAATATCTCACTTCATTCCAACTGTGAAATGAATTTGAAGACTCTTTCCTTCAGAGAACACCTGACAAATTCCCAAATCTTGCAACCATTCTTCATGTTTTAGTAAATTAGGGGATTTATATATCTTTTTGAGCTGGGAGCAATTACAATTCTGTCAATAGTCACCATTAGCCCTTCTTTCCTTCAAGAAATGCTTTTACACCATTATAGCAATAGCACACAGATTTATATACCACTTCATAGTGCTTTACAGCCATCTTGAAGCAGTTTACAGAGTCAGCATCTTGTCCCCAACAGTCTTGAGTCCTTATTTTACTGACCTTGGAAGGATGGAAGGCTGAGTCAACCTTGGACTGGTCAGGATCGAACTCCAGGCTGTGGGCAGGAAGTTGGACTAGATGACCTCCAAGGTCCCTTCCAACTTTATCATTATTATTATTATTATTAATCCCTGCACCACCATGGCTCCTATTATAGCTTCCTTCCTTCCTTCCTTCCTTCCTTCCTTCCTTCCTTCCTTCCTTCCTTCCTTCCTTCCTTCCTTCCTACCTACCTACCTACCTACCTACCTATCCCCAGTCCCAAGCATGGCTTGCTCGTAGGTTACACAACCTTTCAGACAGCAGTGGAAAATATTGGATTATTTGAAGAGATTACTGCAACAGATTATTTATTTAAGAGGAGGTAAACATGTATTCTGTTTATTGTTCAGGTACAATTTCCTGGAAGGGAAGATAGGACAAGCGGCAACCTTTTGAAGCAAATCCATTTTTTTTTCCACCAGAGAGGTAGAAATCTCTCTCTGTGTTCCACACATCATGCCATTGTCAGTCCTCCCCTCTTAATATCTATTTCTTCTTGATCCTCGTTAACAGCTGGGCACTTACAGGCAAGAGTCCCTCCCAAGAGTCACCTCTGTAGCCATTCCTAATGGAAGTTGTCACTGCACTCGGCGTCTGCTTTGTATGCACTTTGTCCTCTCAATTTTAAGTAATTGCTACAGGAAAACAAAATGGATACGGTCATCCCAACAAGGAGCTGTCATCACGAATGTCACCAGAAAAGAATTCATTGCTCAGTGGCCTGAAAGGGCTTCTCTTCAGATTGTTTTGCTTTCACTATTTAGTGGGTGTGAGATGCTTCAAAAGTGAAAACAATCCTCCGACTGCAAGAGATTGATGACCAGTTTTCCAGCTTCATCCATGACTACCCTTCATGTGGGGAGAGTCTCGTGTCAACAATACTCCAAGAAATGATATTGCTCTTCATATTGAGTGGCAAGCTTTATTGGACGGTGCATCGTGTTGGCGTTCTAGCAAAGATGTGTAATAAAACTAGTAAATCGTACACAGGTTACGCTAGATTGCTAACTTTGCCTCATTAGAATAACTCACATATTTAATAAAAGTTAAGTAGGGCTATCTTTTCAACATCCATATTTACAGAAGTTTACAGAATATCCATTTCCACTTTCCGTTCCAATATTTGAGGGGATGAGGGAGTCAACCTATTTTCCAAAGCACCAGAAGGCAAGACAAGAAACAATAGATGGAAACTCATTG
>NW_015396861.1:0-2280 GCF_001527695.2 Protobothrops mucrosquamatus
ATGGGAATTAGTTAGACCAGTGGTGGCGAACCTATGGCACGGGTGCCAGAGGCGGCACTCTGAGCCCTCTCTGTGGGCACGCGTGCTGTCGCCCCAGTCCTAGGCCTTCAGTTGGGTTTTATAAAACCTTTTCGCTTTAGGCCTCCGCCGCCATGTGCAAAAAAAAAAAAAAAAAGATTCAGTCAATTTCAACTTCTCATGGGGAAAAAAAAGATCTTGCAAAGTTGGAATTGATTGAACTTTTTAGTCCCACCCAGTCTTCCGTTACCACCGCAGCCACGCCCATCCAATTGGCCACACCCATCCAATGGGCCACACCCACCCGGCACTCGACGATGCATAAGTGGGTTTTGGGTTGCAATTTGGGCACTCAGTCTCTAAAAGGTTTGCCATCACTGAGTTAGACATAACAACCTCCATAGTAGGGTGTTTTTTTCAAGGCTGTTTGAAATGAGAGGTGATAAGGAATGGCAGGTTGGAGAACTTGGAGGGAAGGTCCGCATTTCAAACTAATTGGGGAATGTGATTTATGATTGTTAGTTGTGCTTTGATACTATGTATTTTAGGGGAGGGGAACTCAGATTTCGGCTTCGACCATGTATGTGCCGATGCCATGCAACTTGAATAAAGATTCTTTCAGGTAAACAGTGCCTCGAAGTTCTTTGAAGAGTTCCATCAGTCGGAACCGTGACCTCCGCTTTCTTTTCAGAAATGCGTCTACTGCCGTAAGCGGATGAAGAAAGTTTCCGGAGCCTGCATCCAGTGTTCCTCCGAGCACTGCTCCACGTCCTTCCACGTCACCTGCGCCCACGCGGCCGGCGTGCCCATCGAGCCCGATGACTGGCCCTACGTGGTGTCCATCACCTGCTTCAAGCACAAAGCGGCCAGCCACGTTGTAGGTCTCCCTCGGATCTGTCCCTCCCCTTCCCCTTGTTCCCCCCGCCGGCCCGCCCTTTCGCTTGATGGACAGTCCCTTTGTCTCTTCCAGCTTCCCTTTTCCAGAGAGGTCTCCCTCAGCCAGACGGTAATCGCGAAGAACCGGAACGGCCTCTATTACCGGTGCAAAGTGATTGGGGTGACCACGCAAACCTTTTACGAGGTCAACTTCGACGATGGCTCCTACAGTGATAACATTTATCCAGAAAACATTATTGTAAGTAACTTGGAGGAGCAGGAGGCCTTAAGAGTAGAGCGGGGGGGGGGTAGTCTTCAAACTGGGCCCTTTCAAACGTGCCTGGCTAAGGAATTCTGGGAGTTGAAGTCCACAAGTCATAAAAGGGCCCAGTTTGAAGACCCCTGGAGTGGAGTGTGTAACGTCTCTGGATAGGAGAGTCCTCTTAACTCTGTTCTCTGCGCTTGGTTGTTTTCTGGCAGACGTTTCATGACCAGACTGGGGAACATCATCAATGCTAGAAGGGAGTCAGTGGGGTTTGTGGAGAGGAGGAAGAGGAGGATTGCTGTGGGGTGCTTGGTGCTCTCTGAACTGGGTGGTTTTCTTGCAGACGTTTCATGGCCCAACTAGGGAACATCATCAGTGCTAGAAGGGAGGAGGGGTTGGGCTCTGTTTATATACTAGCGGCTTGCTGTGTCAGTGTCGACGGGAGTGTTCTTGGTGCTTCCTTGATTAGGCCGTTGTTTACTGTTCGATTCTCTGTCTGAATCGGTAGTTCCTTGATTAGAATATATTTTTTTCTGCTTGATTGTTTGTCTTGACGTTAATCACTGGTCATCTGGGTCTTTTGCTCCTGGTAAGGATGTGTTCTAGTAGTCTTTCTGTTTCATTCTTAGTTTTCCTTATTGTCTCTTTTGAAGGGTGTGGAAATGTGGTTTATCTCTTTGAGCCTGTTGATGGCCAGTTTGTTTTGAGGGCCAAGCTTCCAGGAACCCTCAAGTGTTGTTGGCTTGGTCTAGGACAGGAGTAGGCAACCTTGGCTCTTTTTATGACTCGTGGACTTCAACTCCCAGAATTCCTGAGCCAGCATGGCTCAGCTTGGAAACCTCTCCCTTTCCCCTCAGCATGGCTGGCTCAGGAATTCTGGGAGTTGAAGTCCACGAGTCATAAAAGGGCCCAGTTTGAAGACCCCTGCACTAAAGGTACAAACCAGTAGTTCCACCGGATGTAGAGTTGGTCTATAGCAGGGGTGGGGAACCTTGGCTGTTTTATGACTCATGGACTTCAACTCCCAGAATTCCTGAGCCAGCATGGCTCAGCTTGGAAACCTCTCCCTGTCCCCTCAGCATGGCTGGCTCAGGAATTCTGGGAGTTGAAGTCCACGAGTC
>NW_015396861.1:5805-8412 GCF_001527695.2 Protobothrops mucrosquamatus
TTTTTGGTGGGGCTGAGGGAAAAATCTCTCTTTTATGGGAAGAAATTAAAAAAACAAACAAACCCCCTCCAGAAGATGGGGACGTTTCTGTTTAAACAAAAGACACTTTGAAATGAAATGTTTTGTAAAATAAATGACACCATTGCAACTGTGAGTGGGTGGGTTTCAATGTTTCCGCCTTTTATATACCAGGAACGGGTTTTTTTCTCTCTCTCTATTCCTGTCTAAGCCGGCTGGGGAATTCTGGGAGTTGAAGTCCACCCAATCTTTTGACTTGCCAAATTTCAATCACAATGATCTGAAGGAAAGATTTTAGGATTTAAACCAGGGATGTCCAACTTTGGGCCACTTTAAGACTTGTGGACTTCAATTCCCAGAATCCCCCAGCCAGCCATGATCATGGCTGGCTGGGGGATTCTGGGAATTGAAGTCCACAAGTCTTAAAGTGGCCCAAAGTTGGACATACACCCCCCCGGTTTAGATGTAAAACCAGCTCCGAAGCCTTACAAAGAATTCCTTTCTCACCGATGCCTTGAATCGCCTTTTTTCGCTCAAGAGATGCTGAAGGGACGCGTTCACACAACTCCTTACATTTTTCTTCTCAAACTGCCCCTGCTGCTTTAGGCAAATTTTATTTTATTTGTGGTTGTTACTTTCTGTAAAGTTAGATCCCATTCAAAGTGTGGAAATTCACCCCCATTAAAGATTCACCACTGATTCTCCAGGCGCTAAAGGGGTAATGCCTCCTCTAAACCAGTGTTTCTCAACCTTGACAATTTTAAGGCATGTGGACTTCAACTCCCAGAATTCCACAGCCAGCAATGCTGGCTGTGGAATTCTGGGAGTTGAAGTCCACATGCCTTAAAATTGTCAAGGTTGAGAAACACTGCTCTAAACGGTTTTCCAGTCGTTTCCTAACCAGTTGCTGTGACTGGTGTGCACAATTACATTGTGTAAACCCCCCCCCCCCAAAAAAAAGTGTTTTGCCACTCGCCGTGATCCAGGTGGTCGCTTTTGTGTTGCTCATGCCAAGAAACTGGCACGTTGTCTAGGATTTGAACCTTCTGATTTTTGTAATTCTGAATCTCCTTTCCTTTCCACACACATCCCCAAAAACCTCTCCAAGATCCTCTAATACACTTTCGAAATTAGAGTTTATCTGTCACGAGAATTGGTCCAAAGCAGTGTATGTGAATGTCAGCAGCTTCAAGATCTGTGGACTCCCAGAATTCCCCCAGCCAGCATGGGGGAACCCTAAAACAAAGCAGGCTGACTAGGGAATTCTGGGAGTTGAAGTCCACCCATCTTAAAGCAATGCTGGCTGGGGGATTCTGGGAGTTGAAGTCTACCCCTCTTAAAGCATGCTACCTGGGGGATTCTGGGAGTTGAAGTCCACCCCTCTTAAAGCATCCTGGCTGGGGGATTCTGGGAGTCAAATCCACAGTTCATAAAGTTGGTGAGCTTGAGAAACACTTTGGCCCAGCAATTCTTCCTGTCTTGTCACAGTCCTTTACTCCAGATTACAACAGGACTTCCAGGAAGTAGGTTTCGGCAATTCCCTGTTCCAGGACAGAAGCGTAGGGAATTAGCACTCCAGCAAAATTGATTGTGCTGCACATTGCCTGCCTTGATTTCCATTAGCGGAGGAATCGTGTCCCATCTCCCAAAGGAGAATTGTTCTCGGACTGCGGGTTGAAAATGCCACACTCTACTAATCGAGTAGAACTCCAGTAGTAGGAAATGTTCCCACTTAGAGCAACCGGCTCATTATTTCTCTGTTGGAAATCTACACCACCCACACCTTTTCCACAAATACGTGCTGCCTCTTCTAGGTTACCCATAACTGCGGGACGCTGAGTCCAGTTTTAACAGAAAAAAAAGAAGAAGAAAATTGAATGGAGCGTTCTCAAGTTGTTTAACATTTGATTCCAACCTTGTCAAATTCCCGTTCCAATTAGCAACAATTTCATTTTATTTTTTAAAAAAAGTTTTATTAATTTTTTTACAATAACAATCCTTAGTGCCCGGTGTACAGCGTGTTGTCTTGGTTCATAAATTTTTAAGAAAAAACACACAACAGTACTTAATTAACAGTCAATAATAATTGATTTCTGTACTTCCATAATTAGTATATTGATTCATAGTATATTTCTTCTCCCAATGGTATTCTCCTTCAGCCTTAAACAAATATAATTTTTAATATTTCCAAGGCATAAATGATTAAATATAAACATTTTCTTCCATATTTATACCAACAATAGTAGCGTCGATATGTGACTTTTTTTTTCTTACCAACTTGTGTTGTTTTTATAAAAAATCACCTTATTGGTTCACCATATATTCTATTTTCAATTACCAACAATTTTAACGATACAGGTAAGTCCTCAATTTATGACCACAGTTGAGCCCAAAAGTCAGACAGTCATTAAGTGGGGTTTGCCCCATTTTACGACCTGTCTTGCCACAGTTGTTAAGGGAATCACTGCAGTTGTTAAGTGAGTCACACACGGTTCTTAAGCGAATCTGGCTTCCCCCACTGACTTTGCTTGTCAGAAGGTCGTAAAAGGGGATCACATGACCCCGGCACACCACACCCGTCATAAATAT
>NW_015396861.1:11075-13622 GCF_001527695.2 Protobothrops mucrosquamatus
GAATAATAATAATAATAATAATAATAATAATAATAATAATAATAATAAAGTTGGAAGGGACCTTGGAGGTCATCTAGTCCAACCCCCTGCTCAGGCAGGAACCCTACACCATTTCAGACAAATGGCTGTCCAGTCTCTTCTTAAAAACTTCCAGTGTTGGAGCATTCACCGCTTCTGGAGGCAGGTTGTTCCACTGGTTAATTGTCCTCACTGTCAGGAAGTTTCTCCTTAGTTCTAGGTTGCTTCTTTCCTTGGTTAGTTTCCATCCGTTGTTTCTTGTCCTGCCTTCAGGCGCCTTGGAAAATAGCTTGACTCCCTCTTCTTTGTGGCAGCCCCTGAGATATTGGAAGACTGCTATTATGTCCTCCCTCATCCTTCTCTTTGTTAAACTAGACATCCCCAATTCCAGCAACCGTTCCTTATATGTTTTAGCCTCCAGTCCCCTAATCATCTTTGTTGCTCTTCTCTGTACTCTTTCTAAAGTCTCAGCATCTTTTTTTACATCGTGGTGACCAAAACTGGATGCAGTATTCCAAGTGTGGCCTTACCAAGACATTGTAAAGTGGTATTAACACTTCACGTGATCTTGATTCTATCCCTCTGTTAATGCAGCCCAGCACTGTGTTGGCTTTTTTGGCAGTTGCAGCACACGGCTGGCTCATATCTAAGTGATTGTCCACTAGGACTCTGAGATAGGTCAGTGATGGCGAACCTTTTAGAGACCGAGTGCCCAAAAACCGCCCCACCCTACCCCCATCCCTGCTCCGCCCTGCCCACTGGGCCACCCACTACCTCCACGGCCTGCTACAGATCACCCAGGCAGCCCAGCAGCACCATGGTGGCCACGCCCTCCGCCCATGCCCTGCAGCATCTGCGCGCGACGGGGCGGAAGAGCAGAGTCTTGTCCCTGCTGCCCGGTTACCATGTCCTTGGTTGCGCTGCTTCGCATGGGCCGCACGCAGGAGCGACTCTCCTCCGGGAGGGGTGCTGGTGAGAAGGGGGCCGTGGGAGGAGGCGGGGCTGGGGAGATGGTGCATGTGCCCACAGAGAGGGCTCTGAATGCCGCCTCTGGCACCCGTGCCATAGGTTCACCACCACTGTTCTAGGTGGTCTTAAGCATGCATGCATACCTGTCTCAACACATTGCTGGTCTCCAAGTCTACTACCGGGGGTCCTCGACTTACAACAGTTCTTTTAGTGACCAAACTTAACGGCACTGAAAAAAAGGGACCATTTTTCTCACGACCGTTACAGCATCCCCAGAGTCACGTGATCAACACTTCACATGCTTGGCAACTGGCATGTACTTAACGACGGTTGCAGCATCCCAGGGTCACATGATTCCCTTTTGCAACCTTCTGACAAGCAAAGTCCATGGGGAAGCCAGATTCATTTAACAACCCCGTTACTAACAAGGGAATCACTGTAGTTGTCCATTTAGTAACACGGTTGTTAAGTGAATCTAGCTTCCCCCTTGACTTTACTGGTCAGAAGGTCGCAAAAGGGGGTCACGTGACCCGCCATAAGTATGAGTCAGTTGCAAAGCGTCTGAATTTTGACCACGGGGACACAGCAACAGTCATCCATGGAAAAAAAGGTCACAAATCACTTTTTTCCAGTGTCCTCGTAACTTCAAATGGTCACTAAATGAACCGCTGTAAGACGAGGACTTATCAATCCCGTCGGTCGCTCGTCTTAGAAAACCCAAGTTTTTATTTTTATTTTTTTTATAAAGATTTTATTGGTTTTCTTTTGCATACGTATGTTAATTTTCCCAATCAAAGAGCTGTCTGGGGTTAGCTATGCTAATACATATTCGATTCCGAATCCTTCATTCTTTCCTCTAACCCAGGGCTTTTCAACCAGTGGTACGGGTACCACCTGTGGTACATTGGCACCTGGCAGGTGGTACGCGACCATCCTAGAAAAGGCGTAGCGGGGGAGGGGAATGAGCTGAACCGGTGGCAGCACCGCACAAGCTTGAGCGAGAGACGGCTGGAGCTGCAGGGCTGTCAGGGCTCAGTGGAAGTGCCAGGATCAGCGCCAGGCTCCAGCTGGAGCTCGGCGCTGATCCTGGCGCTTCTGCTGAGCCCAGAAGAAGCGCCGATCAGCTGGAATGTTGCAGCATCTCCAGGGTCTTGTGATTTACATTCAGATGCTTGGCAACCGATTCATATTTATGATGGTCACAGTGTCCCAGGGTCATGTGAAGTGACCAAAACCTGCTGCAACCACCCAGCAGACGGGGGGAATAAAAACCAAACACCCCCCCACCCCACCCCTGCTGCCAATCCTCAACAGAAATGCTCACAACAATGAAAACCTCGGACAGGAGGAAGAGCGCCACTGGGTGGGCAGGCAGGTGTCTTGCTCGGCTGTGGCTTGGGGGGGCGCTTTTTTCAGTACCATTGTAACTTTAAACAGTCACTAAGCGAAGTGTTGTAAGTTGAGGACTACCTGTACTTCATCACTTTTTTCCTTTTTTTTTTTTTGGTCATCAAGTTTTTGACACCTTGCTAGGCGACTGGTGGTACTCGGATGTTGCCA
>NW_015396862.1:0-2412 GCF_001527695.2 Protobothrops mucrosquamatus
AGAAACTGGCAAAACTGGAGCAATACAGGTAGTCCTCAATTTACGACCACAATTGATCCCAAAGTTTCTCTTATTAAGTGAGACATTTGTTAAGTGAGTTTTGCCCCATTTTATGACTTTTCTTGCCTCGGTTGTTAAGTGAATCACTACAGCTGATAACTTAGTGACCAGGATGTAAGCGAATTTGGCTTCCCCATTGCTTATCAAAGGTCACAAACGGTGATCACATGATTTTGGGACACAGCAATGGTCATAAATATGATCCATTTGCCAAGCATCTGAATTTAGATCACATGATCATGGGGATGCTGCAAAGTCGTCACTGTGAAAAGTGGGCATAGGTCATTTTTCAGGGCTGTTGTAACTTTGAAAGGTCACTAAATGAACTGTTGTAAGTCGAGGACTACCTGTACTGTCAAAAATATTTGGGGAAGGTTGTAGAGAAAGTAATTAGGTTGTAGAGAGCTTCATATGAAGCACAGAATTAGATCCAGTCTAAGTTCAGCTCTAAGTGTGGGATGAAAAATGGATCGGTTGCTCTAGTGGATGTTCTGCCTTGGGGTGTGGATGGGAGCCACAATCTTTCTTCTTCCGTTAGTTCTCTCAGCATCATTTCAACCCTTCAAGCATGGCATCCTTTTGGTCGATGTATGAAGTTTGCCCTGATTGGGGAACATGGTCCATAGGAGAAATTTAGTAAAAATGAAAAAGATAAGAAAAATAAATGGAAAGTAATATGTTTTATTGGCATTCAAAAGGAAACAAAGATAAAGCATGATAAGCTTAGCTAGCACATTTTTCGCACACATCCTCTAAGTCTTTGGTTGACTTTGTTAGGCATGCGGTGTGAACCCAGCAATAGGTTGAAGAAGTTTCAGTACTGAACAAATAGAAGCAAAGCACAATATTAAATGAATAGGTACATAGGAAATATTCATCATACTGAATACCTACTGTGTAATAATTTAATGCTCTTTATGGGGTTTAATTTTAAGCCTTTGTGGGAATAGCACACAGCTTGTAAGGGTGTGGATACATTATCACATTCAGAATAGGGGCTTCATTGAGTTCTTTCACTCCTTCAGGCAACCGGAAGCTGAAGGCCCTCAACAGATTGGTCAGAAAGATGAAGCTCTCAATTCTTGCCAGCTGTTCTCCCACACATGCACGCTGACCTGTAGATGATAGAAGCATGCATAAAGGGGATAATAATCAATTCTCCAGAATATATCCCATCAGCAAGGAAATGTGAAAGAAGATTTGTAACAGATGAAGCACATTTCCCTGTTGAATCTCACTGCCAGGAATTTGATTATGACAGACTCAAGCTTGACTCATCCTTCCATCCTTCCAAGGTCGGTAAAACAAGGACCCAGATTGTTGGGGGTACTTAGAGAGGGCTATAAAAGCACTATGAAGTGAGATATAAGTCTAAGTGCTAAGTGCTTGCTATTGCTAAACAGAAATAATGCCAATTTGAGCAGACCATCTGTTTCTTGCTCAGGAATCCCTGACCATAAAGGTGATGGGCAGGACCAGGATACCAAATTGCATAGGAAGGTTTTTAGTAAGGAGGAACGCTATTGATGATACTGATAAAGTCTTAGACTACCTTGTAACCTTTAACATGTAACCTTTAGCAATAGCAATAACAATAGTGATTAGAGTTATATACCACTCCATTGGTGATTTCCAATGTCAGCATATTGCCCCCAACAATTAGGGTTCTCATTTTACTGATCTCAGAAGGATGGGAGGCTGAGTCAAATGTCAGCCGGTCAGGATCGAACAGCTGGCTGTGGGCAGTTCAAGCTTTAGCTGAACTAAGCAACCTAAACTCATTTTATTATAAGGTGGATGACATATTGATTATTTAAAACTGTCTTACTGTGACCCTGAAGATGTAAGCAAGATGTATACTGCTTTTAATGATTATTTTATCATGACATGTATTTCCATGATTGGCATCATGGCAATGTATGCTTTTCAAAATTGCATCAAAGGGAGCCCACTCCAAGCAGAGGTGTGCCCATTTGGAACTTGCTTCTGGGTAGACCTTTTATTTACATATAAAAGGGGTTTTTTTCCCCTTCCACCTGACCTGTGTGGGTCATTGGGCCTGTATGTTTAGGTAGGAGGACATGAGTTTTGGGGGACAACAATAGTTTTTCATATCTTTTTTTTTTCAAAGAAATTTTATTTTTTTTCCATTCATAAAAAACAATCATAACATAAGTAAACACAATAACAAGTAAAAACCCCCCACCCACCCCACCCCCAGACTTCCCAAACCTAATCCCAGGATAATATTCATATAAAAGTAAGCGTAGATCTCAACTAGCTCCTAGGTTTACCGAGGAGCTGAGAGAGATGAAACGCCGGAAAAGACGCCTAGAGAGCAGTTGGAGGGCT
>NW_015396862.1:6809-7817 GCF_001527695.2 Protobothrops mucrosquamatus
GAGCTGCGCGGGTCATTCTTTGTTCTTTTCCATCGTCTTTCAAACGCCCATTTGCATCCTTGGCGCCGGAAATAGAAGGGAGGTCCACAATCAAATGCTCTGCTACATCAGTCTTTTGAACTGTGAGTGGACGCTCTACTTGCAACACAGACGCCATAAAGTCGTTCGCTTTTTTAATCGAGTTAATTCTGTAACGCTTGCCAGCCACTGTTACAATTATGCCCACCGGAACATCCCATCTGAAAATTATCTGTCTATTCTTAAGTTCCTGCACCAAAAAAGCATAGTCTTGACGCGCTTTAAGTATTTTCGCTGGGATTTCCTTTAAAAGAATAATATCTTGATTTAAAAATCTTAAATCTTTGTTGATAAAAAAGCTGCATTATTTCATTTCGTCTCGCTTTTCTTGTGAAATAGACCACCACGTCTCTTGGCAAATTTCTCTGACGGGCCACCCAGGAATTCACCCTGAAGACATGTTCTATTTCATCATGAATTTCCTGCCCACAAGCCAGGGCATCCATAAATGCTTCTGGAATTATTTCTCTTAAATTCTCTTTTGGATCCTCAGCCAACCCACGGATCCGGATCACATACTCCATGTCCCGAAATTGAGCAACCAAGACATCACTCTTAACATTTTCCAAACTTTCCTCTACAAGTTCCAGTCTTTGCACGCTCTCTTCAGCCCTCTGTTCATTTTCCTCCACTCTTTCTGCCACCGCATCCACATATTCAGCTAAACCTTGAAAAGCAGTTGTCACATTCATACGAGAGCCCTCATGTTTCTGTAATAATTCTTGTTGTTGCTGTATTACTTGATCAAACTTATTTTCCATTTTATCATCCATTTTTTGTAACATCACTGTCATTTGCTTAATACTTTCAGCCATTAAATCCTGTAATTCTTTACCAGAGGGCGGTGGAGGTGAAGAAGATGGCGGGGGTGGCGGGTGGGAAGCCGGCTTAGAAGTTGGTTGAGGCGGCTGGGAAATCGGAGATGTAATT
>NW_015396863.1:0-2173 GCF_001527695.2 Protobothrops mucrosquamatus
GGAGGAGGAAAGAAATGTGTGAGAAATAGGCCCTTTGCTTCTTGGGATTGGCCACTTTGCAACCTGGCATGGGAATCCCACTGGGTCTGGGGCGATAAGGTACCAGCACAGGAATGGAATGGAATGGAAAATAGAATAGAAATAGAATAGAATAGAATAGAATAGAATAGAATAGAATAGAATAGAATAGAATAGAATATGGAATGGAATAAGAAATAAGAATAGAAAAGAATAGAATAGAATAGAACAGAATAGAATAGAATAGAATAGAATAGAATAGAATAGAATAGAATAGAATAGAATAGAATAGAAGGATAGGATTGGAATATGATGGAATAGGGAATAGATGGAATAGGGAATAGATGGAATAGGGAATAGGATGGAATAGGGAATAGAATGGAATAGAATAGGGATGGGATGGGATGGGAATGGGAATAGAACAGAATGGGAATAGAATAGAATGGGAATAGAACAAAATGGGAACAGAACAGAATGGGAACAGAATAGGGACAGAATAGAGCTGGCAGGGACTTTGAAGGTCTTCTAGTCCAGCCCCCTGCTCAAGCAGGTGACCCTATACCATTTTAAACAAGTGACTGTTCTTAAAAACCTCCAGTGATGAAGCACCCACAACCTCTGAAGACAAGCCACTGGTTAATTGTTCTCACTGTCAGGAAGTTTCTCCTTAATTCCAGGTTGCTTCTCTCCTTGATTAGTTTCCATCCATTGTTTCTTGTCCTGCCTTCTGGTGCTTGGGAAAATAAGTTGACCCCCCCTCTTCTTTGTGGCAGCTCTGTAAATATGATAGCTGAAGACTGCTATCATGTCACACCTAGTCCTTTTCTCTAGACTAGCCATACCTAAATTCCTGCAACGGTTTTAGTCTCCAGACCTTTAACCATCTTAGTTGCTCTTCTCTGCACTTCCCCCCCCCCAAATCTTTCCCAAATGCCACCCATGGAAAGAAAGAAAAACCGCCCCGTGACAGCCTCCCAGTCAGGCCTTCCAGTGCTTGGAGTACACGTGAGTGTGCAAATATGGAAAACGCAAGGAACCTTTTGCAAAGGCATCAGGCTTTGACGGATTCCCTCATTCACATCCTTAATATCCCCTCTTTCATATAGGAGAGGTGGCTGTGCCGGTTTCTATCCTTCCCTTTGAAAAATGGAAGGAGAAAACAAATATTTCTCACAACCCGTTAGTTCCCTTGTTCGAGAGAGCCCGAGGAGGCTGGTCAGGAATCCTCTTAATGTTTCTGGATGCCCCTCCCTTGGCGTTGGGAATTCCTTAACATTTAGTCCTGAAGCTGGGAAGTTGGGAATATATATATATATATGGGGAGCGATTCGTTTGTGAAATTGTGGGTATGGGAAGCTGACCAAAATCGGACTCCGATGGGTGGCGGTTTTGCGAAGACAGGTTTTAGCCAGGTTCCCCCTCTCCACCTGCAAACATAGAAGCTACCAAGTTAGCTAGGTGGAAGCCCCCACCCCCCCTTTCCCTGCGACCCGACCCACCGTTTCCTTAGAGAGAGAGCAAATGCAGTCAAGCTCTTTTCGGTCCTGTCATTCTGGAGAAGCCGCCCTTAAGAGGGATCCTGTTCCAGGATGCCCCGTTGGCTTTGCTTTTACAAATAAATTCTTGCCCCTCTTGCCCAATACAACAACTTCAACTCTTTCTTCTTCTTCTTCTTCTTCTTCTTCTTCTTCTTCTTCTTCTTCTTCTTCTTCTTCTTCTTCTTCTTCTTCTTCTTCTTCTTCTTCTTCTTCTTCTTCTTCTTCTTCTTCTTCTTCTTCTTCTTCTTCTTCTTCTTCTCCTTCTCCTTCTCCTTCTCCTCCTCCTCCTCCTCCTCCTCCTCCTCCTCCTCCTCCTCTCCGTTTTCCCGGGAAGCCAATTAGGAGTTGGCTAATTAGGAGTTACTCTCCGAGGTGTAAGGGGGAGAGGGGACGTTGGGGTCTGTCGCAGAGCTAATTGGATCCTTGGGCCCACAGAAGTTGGAGACTAAGGGTACAAACCTCTGTAAGCTGCTCATCTATTAACCAGAGCTTAGGCATCTGATTCTCAGAACCCAAAGCTGCCTTCACGCCCCACACACGCCCCAAAGATCTAGCGGCTGTTGTGGTCACAAACTTGTTCCTTTTGGTTAGAGGGAAGTTTGCTAACGAGTTTTGGG
>NW_015396863.1:3632-7817 GCF_001527695.2 Protobothrops mucrosquamatus
CTCTCTCTCATCCGGCTAACCCTCCCACCCCTTGAACTCTGTACCCCCCTCCCTAGCTGCACAAGCGGCGCTTTGTTTCCATCTAAATAAACTCGGGCGAATCGTCCCTCCCTCGCAACCCGGGGATTTGAATTAAAGGCCCATCGGGGACACTCCAGGCTACGAAGAGCCGCCGCCCGTAAAATGAATGGTGCCACGTCGGCCTGTCCCGAAAAGTTTATCTCCGGCCCTTTTCTCGTTAGCAACGGAGGGGGAAGGGAAGGGGAGAGAGGCGGGGGGCGTGCGTGTGTGTGTCTCTGTGTGTGGCTGGGTTGTTGTCTCTCGTTTCTTGCCCAGCTGTAGACAGAACCGGAGCCTTCTTCCCTAAGGGGAGGGGGAGGGTCCCTCCGCCCTTTCTTCTCTTCCCCTTTCCTCCCTTTGTCCGCTGGAGCCCTTCCCCAATTTTAAACTTGCCCAGCTCCTCTCCGGTTTGTTTGTTCACGACGCCGAGGGCCATCTGGCTCGCTCCGCTTTCCAAAAAGGTATAAATCCTCGACTTTCCTCCTCGGCTCTCCCCTCTTCTGACCCCCCCCTCGTTCCTTCTCCACCCCCCTCCAAGGGTTCATTTCGGGGGGCCCCCACCCCGCCTCCCTGGCGTGGCCAGTCCAAGAACCGTCGTATCCCCGGAGGAAAACAGCTTGGCCGGCCTCGGAATCCGTCCCGGCCGAAGGCAGAGGCACCGCAAGGGCCGCTGAAGGGGGCTGTCACTTTCACTGCCAGACGTGAGGGCTGTGTGTGTGTGTGTGTATGTGGAAGGCAGGTGAAAAACAATTAAGAAAGCGCCTCTCCGGAGACTTAGCCAATTCCACTTCTATAAACTTAAGGGGAAGCCAGAAGCAGGATGAGCCCGCTTTGCGTGGATTTCAGACAAAGATGATTAGGGGACTGGAGGCTAAAACATATAACGGTTGCTGGAATTGGGTATGTCTAGTTTAACGAAGAGAAGGACGAGGGGGGACAGGATAGCAGTCTTCCAGTATCTCAGGGGCTGCCACAAAGAAGAGGGAGTCAAACTCTTCTCCAAAGCCCCTGAAGGCAGGACAAGAAGCAACGGGTGGAAACTGATCAAGGAGAGAAGCAACCTAGAACTAAGGAGAAACTTCCTGACAGTGAGAACAATTAACCAGTGGAACAACCTGCCTCCAGAAGAGGTGAATGCTCACCAACCTGAGCTGCTTTTCCAGGGCTAGGCGTGAAGCCTGAGGAGCTTGAATCGCCCGGGACTGACTGACTGACTGACAGATGTCGAAGGCCAGAAAACATCTTGGCCCTATATAAGCAGGGTCCCGAATACAGATAGGAACGGTGCTTCGAAATAAATTTCCTTCCCCACCGCAAGTATTAATTAGCCTTGGCCATCCGTCCTCCTCCTCCTTTTTTCCACTCCAAAAACTGAAGGGGGCTCTTTCAAAGTTTCAAACGTAGAGCTCCCCTCTCGACTCCACCTCCCATCGTTGCAAAACGGGGTTGCCTGGCGTATAGGCAGAGGACGGAGAAGGGCTCCCTCGGGGTGGTTTTTTTCTTCTTTCCTTTTTCCCTTTTCTCCCCTAACTTTCAGCCAGACTGAAAGGCCGGGAAGGAGCAGAGGCTGCTGCTCGGGAGTGCAACGGCTGCATTCAACGGGAGTTTACTTCCGAGTAGAAATGGATCAAGGAGAGGCCAGAGATGAGAACTCAAACCCATTCTGAATGGACACCCCTGCATGCAAACTCTACCAAATATAAATCAGTCTGTTCTGCGTTTTGCTCCAATCTAGGAACATGTTTTTGCAGGCAGACGTCACATACTGTGAACAGCTAGAAATTCAAAATTTGTGGCTGGCAAAGAGTTAGTGGGAGACTAGTATAGCTATTTCAGGGTCATTAGGCCTCATCAGCTAGTCACACGCTGATACTATACTAGTATAGCTATACTAGTCTTCCACTAACTCTTTGCCAGCCACAAATTTTGAATATCTATCTATCTATCTATCTATCTATCTATCTATCTATCTATCTATCTATCTATCTATCTATCTATCTATCTATCTATCTATCTATCTATCTATCTATCTATCATCTCTCTCTCTCTCTCTCTCTCTCTCTCTCTCTCTCTCTCTCTCTCTCTCTCTCGATAGATAGATAGATAGATAGATAGATAGATAGATAGATAGATAGATAGATAGATAGATAGATAGATAGATAGATAGATAGATAGATTCACTACTGTTCACCATTCAGCCAGAACTGAAGAAGCTTCTTGGATGAGAAGCGAAACGTCTTCCAGGAAAAAACAAAGTCCAGTTGCTTTTTGAAAATGCACCTTTGGGTTAAACCAGTCTCGTTTAAAAGGCAGAGGTTCACTGAACGATGAAGAGGCTGCTATTCGGCAGGCTGAAGGCACCAGGGCTATTTTGTGATGGAAATACCTCTTCTTTTTCTCTCGTCATTTAACATCAGCTTCCCCTGGATGCTCTAGCCAAACAGTCCCCCGTGCCCCCCCTTTACCCCCCACCCCTCTCTATTCTGCAAGCACTGTCAGAAAGAAGTGTGAATAACCTCCACTAAATATTATTTCCACGCTGAGTCAGTGATATTAAGAGCGACGCTCGCCTTCTCTCGCTCTTTCCACAAAGACTATCCAGAAGACAAAAGGGAGAAGGCCGTCTTGAAATGCGCGGAATAAACTTAAGAATATTTATCACCCAAGCGCTGGAATAAGTACACTCTTCCCTGCCATCTGATATGAATAATTATAAAAGTCATTTTGGGCTGCCCTGCCATCTGATATGAATAATTATAAAAGTCACTTTGGGCTGCCTTTCCCCCCCCCCCCCCCATTATGGGCGAAAAAAAGCCCTCACCACCGGTTAGATAATAAATATCCCACCGAAATAAGCTGTTTTCTGCCTTAAGATGCCCGTATTTCTTAGTAAAAGGACCCCTGTTTTAAGTTAAAAGTCAGCGCTTCCACCTGTTGAAATGAAGTCGTGTAAGCTTCGGAATCCCCCCCCCCCAATTCTTTGCAAGCTTGAATAGGAGTCCGCCGAGAGAAAATTAGGATCACAAAAGAAAACAGAGAATGACTGGGGGGGGAGGGGACCCTGCGTTTTTACACACACAGCCTTTTAAATGTTTCGGTCGGTTGGGTTTTTCTTCAGAAAATGATCTGGATGGTTAGAAAGAGAATGAGCTAGATGGTCCCCTGGTTTATCTAAAGTGGTACTCATAAAGGAGAATATTTGCAGCTCAGGGTTGATAGGAGGGGATCCTTGGTGCTCTCTTGAGCTTGCTCGTTTTCTTGCAGACGTTTTGACTAGCACTGATGGTGTTACCTAGTTTGGGTAACGAAACGTCTGCAAGAAAACGGGCAAGCTCAGAGAGCACCAAGGATCCTTCGTTCTCCAAAAGATTAAAAGAAACGGAAAGCAAGTTTCCAACTTACCACGTGTAATTCAGAAGTTTGGCTGTGGTTAGGGGCGAAAGGTTTTGAGGGATACTAATCTCAAAATGTGTCCGTCTGAACCGCGCTCCAGAGATATTTTCCAACAAATACTCAGCTGATTTTTGCCGGTGCGAGTTAACTAAATCAAGGTATTTCAGAAATACTTCCTTTCATCGGAAGAAAAAAAATTAAGAAGAAACGGTGCCCTTCTTTGCCTCTTTTTACTTTGCAAATGCTGTGGTTGGATTTTAACTTCAATTCATAAGTGTAAGATGGCCAGAAGATCAGTTAAGAAAACCTGTGAGAGATTCAAGGCAGATTTTTCCAAGAGACTGGAAGAAAGGATCGCCCCCCTCCCTCCGAAAAAAGACTGTGGATTCACAATATTTAGTTTACATTTCACACCTTGAAATGAAATCTGGATACTGGTGCTGCCGATTATGATAACAATGTAGAGACACGTGTGTGTGTGTGTGTGTGTGTGTTTGTGTCTGTATCAAAAACAAACTTTAACACAGGGGACATAGGCAAGACGGAGCAGAAGGGCAGGGCAGGTCAAGCAGGAGAAAAATCCATTTTTATTTTAGTGATGCTGGTTGTCTTGGTTGAGATTTATCTCCCAACTTTTCACGCTCAAGAGAAACTCTTGTTTCAGTTAAGAGCCCAATCAAAGTTGGCTTTGCATATGTTAAAGATTGAACTATGACTTCTTTCCCTCCCTCC
>NW_015396864.1:0-7816 GCF_001527695.2 Protobothrops mucrosquamatus
AGAGAGAGAGAGAGAGAGAGAGAGAGAGAGAGAGAAGAATCTAAATCGTAATTGCAATTTGTTTGTTTTTATAAATTTTCATGAATTTCTTTTCTCTCTTTTATGTATTCAGAATTCTTTTCCCCCAGAGCACATTAAGAAATAAATAATATAAAAAAATCAAAAGGTTCTTGTTACAATTTGAAAAATCGGTCAGTGTTATACTATAAATAAATGGAAAACTCTGGCTAAATTTGGACATATAATCATTTTTCAAATTTGAAGATCTGGCTTCACCAGGTGCTAAAAACTATGGGTCCTCCTTTTGGTGAGAAACCTGAATGAGCAAAAGTTCTTTCATATTCTTGAAGCTGTTAAACTGATACAACTCATACCAGGTTTTTTTCCCCCAGAGAGTAATACAGACCTTTGGATCAACAATAAACAATGGTATACACATCAATTACAATCACTACAATCACCTTAGCCTCTGAAATTTCTTAGAGATATTATTCTTTAGACCAATCCTGTGATTATCAGCACTGTTGAAAAGTAGGGCATCTAATCTGAATAGCCAACTTTGATTTCCCAATTGGTACTTTCAGATGCCAGCACGGCTGCTGAACCTTCCATCTGTATGAGACATATTTCATGGCTCAGCTGATTCTTTTAAGAAATTATTCTAATTAAAAACAAATTTAATTGAGAAGCTAACAAAGCAGTAATCTCAAGTATATGTTTATTTTCAAGAAATCATCTGGTCCTGTACTGTATATAATTGAGAAGGATTTTCAGAAAAACAAAATAGTAGAGAAGCAATGCTCTATTTTGTTGGGAAGCACACTAACCAGAGCAGTAGGTATTATAACAGTAAGAGGGATGACCTGATCAGAAATATGTCAAAATTGTTTCATAAGCAGAGAGGGATAAAACATTGTTTAACTCCTGAAAAGCAAGATGGAATTCTGAAGAAGGTCATCCAGGCTCCTTCTTGACGTTCTGAGTTATAAGATAGAGGGGAGGTAAAGTACAATCTGATTTACAAGACTTGATTATTGCAAATAATCTTTGACTTACAACCATTCATTTAGTAATCATGCCAAGTTATAAAGACATTGAAAAAAGTGACTTATAATCAGTCCTTACATTTAACAAATGTTGCGGCATGCCCATGGTCATATGATAAAAATCCAGGGTTTTTGGCAATCAGCATGTATTTATGTTGGGAGCAGCATCCCAAGGTCATGTGACTGCCATTTGCAATCTTCTCAGCTGGTTAGGGTTAGGGTTTTTAAAAATAACATTCTTAATATTTAGCAAACAGCATGTTGTCTAGGTTCATGTATTTAAAAAAACAATGAGTAATAATTAATTTCTATATTATCATAATCAATATGTTAGTTAATTGCTCAATAGTCTTCTTCTTATTAATATATATTCAATGTTACATAGTACATATCACGTTCCTTTCTCTCTAACTTGTTTTTCTAGCCATTGATAAAAATTATCCCATGTTCTAAAATACACTGAGTCTTCGTCTCTTTTATCTTTAGTGTCAATCTGTCATTTCTGCACAATCTAAAATTTTCTTAATTAGTTCTTCCATTGGTAAGTTTTCATTTTTCCATTATTGGGCAAATACAATTCATACTGCGGTTAATAGATGTAAAATTAAGTATATACAATCTTTCTCATAATTTCCTCCTATTGTGCCTAAGAGAAATAGTTCTGGCTTAACATCTATATGTTTTTTAGTCATTTTCTCCAACCATATGTGTATTTTTGACCAAAATCTTTTAGCTTTAGGACATGTCCACCAAATATGGTAATAAGTACCTGGTTTTTGTTTACATTTCCAACAGTTGTTTGATGTATTTTTAAACATTTTCGCTAATCTCACCAGTGTTAAATGCCATCTATAAAACATTTGTATATGTTTTCTTTATAAGCCACCGCTCTCATTAATTTAGCGTTTCTAGCAGTGGAAATTCTGATCCCAATTGTGGTTGTAAGTTGAGGATTATCTGTATAGAAGCCTCAATAAAGTACAGTTTGTAGGCTTTCAGTGAATTTGATGGTGGTCTGGTCTACTTAGTGGAGCTGACAGATATATTGGGAGCTCGCCAAGCTTACCTTGGCAGACTTTTCATAAGAGTGTCAATAATTTACTTTTCAAATTCAAAATTTTCCATCCCAGAATAGTTGATAATCAATATTTACATCTTAGAGTCTAAGGCAGTGGTTCTCAACCTTTTTAATGCCGTGACCCCAACCGGTCGTAAGTCGAGGACTAAACTGGTCGTAAATCGAGGACTAAACCGGTCGTAAGTCGAGGACTACCCAAACGGTCGTAAGTCGAGGACTTTCCCTGCCCGGGAGCACCGCGCACGTGCGGTTCCGCCTCCTGCGCCGGCCAAGGCGTATCTGGCAAGCGGCAGAGACGGAGCAGGCCAACCACCAGTTGGCCCAGCCCAAGGGAGGTAAGGCACCCGCCGGAAAAGGGGGAAAAATGGCGGACAAAAAAAATGGCGGACAAAAAAATGGTGGACAGCCTTGCTTGGCGACCCCCGTGAAATGGTCGATCAACCCCAAATGGGGTCCCGACCCACAGGTTGAGAACCACTGGTCTAAGGCATAGACATACTGCTGAAACAGCCTATTGAATTCTACAGATTTCTCATCTCGATTTCATACTCATTGTTCTAGCAAATGCCATTCCAGCAAAGTCTTCCAAATCTATTCTGTACTGATAAGACGAACCTTTTCAAACACTATTGCTACTCTATATGGAAGATCAGATTATTGTACAAAGCTACATTGAACAATAAGATAATATATTTATTTATTTATTTATAGGGCACCCATCTTACCTCAAGATAACTCTGGGCTGTATGTGTGATATAGGAATATGTCAAACAAGGAATTTAATTTTGTAGTAAATTCAAACTTCAGATTATTACTTGGTTATATTCTCTCCTAATGGTCTCCAAATAAAATATTGTCTTAAATAACCCGTGCCAGGTTATTTCCCCCCCCCCCTTTTCCATTTGGTTTAACACAAACTGTAAAACTAGTTATAAGGGCTTCCCATTGTGTGTGAATCTGATCATTGTCTGGTGGAAAGTTTGCCATTAACTGTTTTTTTTAATGAAAGTTCATAACAATTAGCATTGATCAATGAGAATAAAAATAATTATCTGGAATAAATTTAATAACATCTTGGATGTTGTTCTGAAATGTGCTAATAGCAGTAATAACTAGATTTATTTGTTATCTTTGTTTGCAGAAAGATAAGCATTTACTTATGCCTAACCCACTTTTTTCATCTCTTGATTTCTGTTCAGCTTCTACAATTTTCATCTTTCTAATTTTTTTCCAGAAACCAAACCAAAAACAACAAAACCTCACTATAGGATATTCTGTTATCCTATAGGGGCCCATGGCAGGGATAAAACTTAGATTTCTACAACATAAAAAAGATACCTGTTTCTATTTATGTATTTTTATATAAAACTTTTTTTAAAATTTCTAATACCATTCTATAAAAATAAAACAAAAAATCCAGTCCTTTATTACTGGTTAAAATACTTCACGACTTCTTGGGATTATTAATACTGTCAATTTTCTCAGACACTCTAACATATACTACAACGACAACGACAACAAATATTTAGTGTTGCTTTTGCTTCAGCTATACTTAGTTAAGACATTGGCATTAGCATGTATACTTCTCATTGCACTAGAGAATGTTCTACATTTTAATTTATATTGTATATTTAAAGTACTGTTGCTGTTTTTCCATTTTCAGGTTTAATTTTGTACTTAAATTAAAGCACCGTTGGTCTAACCCCTTAAGCAGTTCTGCTTATATGCTCTGGAATTGCAAGATCTTTTTTTACTAAGCAAAAATAATTGTGTTTGCCATTTTATTTGTATTTCACTTTGATTTACCAATGAAAGCATTTGTAACACTTTGGTTATTAAAGCGAGGAGAAATAATACCAAAAAAGGTTATTAACAATCTAATGATAGAAATTAAAGGAACGTAAGAATTCCTTGTAAAATAAGACACAATAATACAGTGCTAGTTTATTAGCACAATGATCACTCTATTTTAAATAAATACGGAGTTCTAAGCAGACAATTTACTGTAATTTATTCCTGTACTGCATATGATTATATCTTCTAAATAGAATGATCAACATGAATTATGGAGATTCTTGATTGTGTCATCAAGCACTCTTGTACTTTGATAATAGTAGTCTGATGCTTTGCTTCAAGGAAGCAAAATCTGTGTAGAATTTTCTCATCCATATTTGCTATTCATAAGAGGAATAAATAATATAACTCTATGCAGAGTTAGGGTGATACAAAACTTCTAGAAGCCGAGCTTAAATGGCTAACACTATGTAGTTAAAAACATGTAAAGGTAAATTGGAATTACTCTATTTTACATTTATATGAAATCACACAAACCTGTTAATTAGTGAAATGTGTTGTATTGATAATCTGATTAGTTAAATATTTCCTAAATTGTATCAACTGAATTAGGCATCAAAACATAATATAGGTGGATCGACTCAGTTGGAAGTGTTCATTTTATGTGTGTCTGTGTGTCAGAGAGATAATTGTAGAGAAACAATATATCTCCTTGATCTGAGTGAAGACACATTCACCCAGAAGGATTAGGAATGGAGGTACTTCTGCATCTGGAATTCTTTTCTGCTTCCAAGATTGTGGCAAGAGCAAGAAATATTTTTTTATCAACACTGCTATTAGTATCAGAATACCAGAATAAAGAGATGGAAGGATCCTTGGAGGTCTTCTAGTCCAACCCCCTGTTCAAGCAGGAGACTATATATCATTCCAGATAATTGGTTGTCCAATCTCTTTCTTAAAACCTCCAGTGATGAAGCACCCACAACTTCTGAAGGCAAGACATTCCATTGGTTAATTGTTCTCACTGATAGGAAATTTCTCCTTAGTTCTTGATTGCTTCTCTCCTTGATTAGTTTCCATCCATTGTTTCTTGTCTTGCTTTGGAGAATTGAAGTTGATAAAACTTTCTTTTTCCTCTGGGTGTCTGAAACTGGAGGACTGGGATAGTTTGACCCCCTCTTCTTTGTGGCAGCCCCTCAAATATTCGAATACTACTATCATGTCACCTGTAGTCCTTCCTTTAACTAGATTAGATATACCCAATTCCTGCAAGCATTTTACATATGTTTTAGCCTCCAGCCACCTAATTGTTTTTGTTGTGCTTCTCTGCACTCTTTCCAGAGTCTCAACATCTTTTTTGTAACACGATGACCAAAACTGAATACAGTATTCCAAGTGTGGTCTTACTAAGGTTTTATAAAGTGGTACTAACAGAGATAGTAACAGAAGGACAGAATCAAATCACTACTTCATGTGAACTTGATTCTATCCCTCTGTTAATGCAATCTAGGATTGCATTGGCTTTTTTGGCTGTACACTGCTGGCTCATATTTAAGTGACTGTCCACCATGACTCCAAGATCCCCCTCACAGTTACTGCTATTGAGCCAAGTTTCATCTAATCTAATAGGTACATCTAATGTACCTATACATTTGGTTTTTCTTGCCTAAGTGTAAAACCTTACTTTTCTCTACATTGAATTTCATTTTGTTAGATAGGGCCCAGTGTTCAAATCTGTCAACATCCATCTGGATCTCAAGCCTATCTTCTGGGGTGTTGGCTATTCCTGCCAGTTTTGTGTCATCTCCAGATTTGATGAACTCCCTTCTATTCCTTCATCCACATTGTTTTATGTTTACCATTAGTGTCCTTTCTTGGAATAAAATACCTTAAGGCAGTGAAACACATACTGTTAACAGTCAGGACTGATTAATGTAAAGATACAGTATAGAAACTGTTCTGTGTCCTTCCCTCTTCATTATTTTATTTATTTATTTATTTATTTATTTATTGCATTTATATCCCGCCCTTCTCCTTTCGGACTCAGGGCGGCTGACAAATTAGATAAAATACTAACATATATACATATTATGCCTAATTAAAAATTTAATTAAAACGAAATATTTGAATATGTCCAATTAAAAGTAATTAAAACCCCTATAAAATCCCCTAGGCCAGTCCCACTTGCTGGAACAACCACGTCTTGAGGGCGCGGCGGAAGGAAGGGAGATCAGGGATCACCCTGATCTCTGGGGGCAGTTCGTTCCAGAGGGTGGGAGCTCCCACAGAGAAGGCCCTCCCCCTTGGGGTCACCAGCCGGCACTGCCTGGCCGACAGCACCCTGAGGAGACCCACTCTGTGAGAGCGTACAGGTCGGTGGGGGGTAATCTGTGGCAGGAGGCGGTCTCGAAGGTAACCAGGTCCGATGCCATGGAGCGCTTTAAAGATAATAATCAACACATTATTTGTCTGGCTTCATCATTATTCTCAGAAACTAAGCCTGCAGCCATTTACTACTGCCTACTGTGGAAGGGATTGTGCGCCTGGCTGGTGATAAAGTCATTCCCATTGCACTGAATATCCTTATAAACATACTGCCATGCTACGCTAATACCAATGTTTGGAAAATCACATATAATTCATTAGTCATTATTTCAGTTCATTGAATCCTGCTGGTAGTTATCCTATGAGTAGTGTGCCTCTAGGCCTGGTCCCTCATAGCACAGCTGTTCCATTATCAGAAATGTTCACTCTATTCTGCCTTCCCAGAGGAGTGGCGATTTTTAGAAGCAATAGAACTGGTAATTATGTAAATACCAATATGGGACAAAAAAGCTGGAAAATTTGCATTAATCCTCTCAGCTACTGTTGTTTGTGTTACACTTAGGATAACAGCATTAAAACTAGGCATAAGCCACAGATTGGACTTATTATTCTAGTTCATGTGAAGCTTGGAATAAGCTTCTCATTTCTGAAGCTCTGTGGGAACAATGGATTAGATGAGAATCATGATTTTGCTATGATCTAGCAAAATTCTTCTTAAATGCTTATTTTCTCTTTAATGTGTTTTTTTCCTGAAATTCTAATCCCCATATTAAGTTACTTTTAGTTTATTATAACATTTTAACCCTCCTTTCCTCCATAACTTTCCTAGATCTTGTATCTTAATTTTCTAGTTTCTTCTGCCAGCTCAGACTTTCTGTAGGATTCAAGCAGTTTGCTAAATACAGCCTGCTCTGCCCTTTTGCTACATGCATAAGCTTGGTTCAACTTTCCCAGGAACATTCCCAAATGATAATTCAGGGAACTGAAATCCAGTATGTCTCTGGTAATCAAGTGACAGATAGTTCAAAAAAAGCTATGGCAGCCATTGCCATTTCTCACTGTAATAGCATTACTTTTAACCTTATTCACATATTCTCAAGTGTAGAATGCTCATCATAGGACTGCTTTGGATAAGCTTGCATCTTTAGTCAACTTTGCTCAAGTGATGTTCCATAAGACATTCAGGAATTGAGCATTAATGTGTGTAGGATAATGCCTGTAAAGGCTCTACATTAACAACTGCCTCTGTGTTGCCTTCCTCATGAACCAGGGGCCTGAAAGAACATGCAAGCAAAGTTGTCTACAAAAAGTATTTCAATCATATAAGATGAGGCAGAGGCCTGCGGGAGCATTCACACTCTGAATCCTCCAGATCTGAGTAAGACACTGATCAAGGCAAGAGCTTCTGCTTATGAGATATATTATCTTTGCATCTTGTAAAACATAGAATTGTGTTTTAATTAAGTGTGTGTTTGCTAAAACATCCATTTTAAAGAAACATAATTGGAGGAGCTTTAAATCAAGCTCCCTGCTTTAATCAAAATTAAACTATTCCTTATAAATGGCTGTTCAA
>NW_015396865.1:0-5408 GCF_001527695.2 Protobothrops mucrosquamatus
TGCCTATTGCATACTTGGTTTCTCCTGTCATTTTGTTTTGAGGCAGTTCTAAAACAAAAAGAAAAAGAACACTGAATTTTAATATACAAGAAGACAATGAAGTAACATATTTCAAAAGCTTTCAAAATTGTTGTTCATCTTTCAGAGTACAGAATTTGAAAAATGACGTTATGTTTCTGGCCAGAGAAATACAGCATTTGTATGATGAGTCTGCTTTGCAGTTACATAGAAATGATGGATGAAGTCAAGCTACAAATGCTTGGCTTTAGAAATATAAACAGCACTAGATTTTATTTAGCGATTTCTTTAAAAAATATAATTATAACAGTAAAACTAATACAAACTGAAATGATAGAAGAACAAAAAGAAAGAGTAGAAGTTACAGAAAGGAAAGAAAAAAGGACTGTCTTATTTAGTGATCATTTGCAGTTAAAAATAATTTTATAACCAATCCTCACATTTACAACCTCTGTGTATTCAGTAAATCAATAGGAAACTGATGCAAGATCATAAACACAGTAATGGTTTTACTTAGTGACCCTTTCACTGAACAGCTGTATTGCCAGTCCTATTGTGGTCACTAAGCTAGGATCACTTGTATCAATACATCAGAGATGTAGAATTGCACACCAGTTCATTTGCCTGCATGTGCAATGGAAGTTGTGAAAAGAGCCCATTTCAGACCCTTCTCTACATGAACAGAAGCTGGGAGAGAAGGCCAGGAGCTTCGATCCAACTATTTATCAGCAGACTCTACACACATGAATGAAAGTATGATAAAAGCCATGATCTATTGTTTCTTTCCAACTCCACTGGAACTTGATGTTACATAATACCAACACCAATAAATCATCACAAGAGAACAGAATATACTTTGGTTAGAGTAAAGGCAGGCACTTGCACACTATAAATACAGAATTTTCTCCATCTGTCTTGTACCAGATAATATTGGTATGGGAATGGTAGTGCAGAATTATATTATTACTCTTCACAACAGAGAGCAATTTTGGCTCGATTATACATTGTACTACAATTTTCATATTCTTGCAAGGAATGAATCATTTTAACAGAATGAGCCTCAGCTGCGTGTGATTGCAATCATGCATGTGCACATGTGTTTCAAACTTTGTTTTTCTTCTAAAACACTGTGTATCTATAGATAGAAAGAAATTTTCTTATAGAATGTAGTCTGGAAAATTATATCAGCTTTGTGACTGAGATACAAAAATTCTCACAGCATTATTTTTTAGTCTGCTTTGCTACAAGAAGGAAATAACGATAACCAATATCCTATCAGGAAATGCAATTCTTGATCACACAATTGTCATTTGTGACTAATTCAGCCAGTGTGGTATTATGCTGGGGAGGGGTTATGGTACCCCAGTGTTAGCAGAGATGTTTAAGTACTTTGAAGCAGAAAGAAGGTAGGTAATTTGTCTTTATCAGTCTGCAGCTAAAGTAATCTCTGAGAACAAGTCAGGAAGGTTATCGGTTCTAAACCAATTTGCTCTTGCATCTGATTGGGTTCTGGGAATGAGACTTAGACTTCTGTAAAGTTAAAAGTAATTTCTTCTTTGCAACATAAACAAAATTAGATTCTGCAATTTCAGAAGTGCTTAGATCTCACCAGCTAGTTGTCACAATAAGGGGAACTGGTTCTTGTTAAATACTTTGGAATCCATTCCACCTGGATTCCTAAATGTGAAGAAACTGGTTATGTGATCTGTTGAAAAATGGGCCCTTGGCAGCTTGACTCAAAAACTGACATTGGTTTTGCCTAATGATGGAGATCTTTGATCCAGTTAATTATTTTTAGTCCTTTGGGAAATCCTTGGCAAAAAGAAATTATTCTCAGTTTCTTCATAATTGGATCCAAAATGTTTCTTCACTCCTGCTAGACAATGGCTTATATGAGTTCTCTTCTCAGCCAAATCTCATGAAACCAAAAGGGCTGTTTAATGAAGAATCTTGCCATGGGAAAGAAGGAGAAGAAAGAGAGAAAAACAAATAGAGAGTTTACTGCTTTATAGGCATTGGTTTTGTTTTTTGTAATGGAAAAACATCTATGAAGTGAGGCAAACCAATCTTGATGCTAGCATAGCCCTGTTTAGTCTTTTATTTAGCATGATGAAAGGTAAATAAAGATGATGCTACTCTTTCAAACAAATTCAATAACAAAATCAAAGACTTATAGTTGTTCTACCAGTCGGATAAACAAATTAATCAACAATTTAATACAAATAGGATGATCTTTCCAAAAAGCACTATTACTAATCTGCACATTACAATGAATGCTAATTTTTTCAGTGAATGCTAATATTTATACATATTGAAAGCTATTTTTTTTAAAAAAAACAATGAATCTATGTCTTCTATTTTTAGAGCAGTGGTTCTCAACCTTTTTAATGCCGCAACCCCCAACCGATCGTAAGTCGAGGACTACCCAACCGGTCGTAAGTCGAGGACTTTCCCTGCCCAGGAGCACCGCACATGCGTGGTTCTACCCACTGCGCCAGCCGAGGCATAGCTGGCAAGCGGCAGAGACGGAGCAGGCCGACCACCAGCTGGCCCAGCCCAAGGGAGGTAAGGCACCCACCGGAAAAGGGGAAAAAATGGCGGACAGCCTTGCTTGGCGACCCCCGTGAAATGGTCGATCGACCCCAAATGGGGTCGCGACCCATAGGTTGAGAACCGCTGTTTTAGAGCAACTTGACTTGGAGTGAAATGGAAGTAATATATACCAGGCAGAAGATTACTGAAAGATATTCCCTATTCAAAATCATGTAGGTAAATATTAGGGTTATTTTCTATTTCCCAACCCTCAATTTTTCAGAGTCAGTCAGTGGAAGTTTTATGGAAGAGGCATCAATATTTGATGCCACAACTTTTTTGTTTATACAAAAAAAATCTGAATTAATTTTCATCTAATTTGCCACATATATACCTCCCTTCTAGCTTCATTTTTGCTGCAATATTTATTGCATACTGTCTTAAGCTAAGAGAAAAGTCATGGAAGCCCACCATTTTTTTATACATATAATTTAAAGAAGCATATAAAACTATGACACCTTTATTACATTTAGCCCACTTAATTTCTAAAATCTTGCAAATTCTGTTAAGTTGTGGTAAAAAAGAGGCTGGAAACTTTATGAAGCAGATATTAAAGCAATTAACTCAAAGTGCCATCTATGAAATTTTGCCATTATACTGTGATATTTCTCCATGTATATTCCTGATTTTAAAAACTTTTAGCTTTATTTAATTTTTTTACACTGGATAACAAGAGGGCAGGATACTGTTTTTTCCCCCTAATTTACAAGTTAAGTGGGTAGCCCCATGCATAGCGTAATGCAAATTGGCTTTCATTTATTGCTGAGGAATTAGTTACCTTCACTGAATGTGGACAGCAAAAAAGCAAAAAGCCAAGATCAAGCAACCTTTTCTTTCTTTAGAACTGAACTGAAGGATAGGAAGCCAGAGAAGGACTGTTGCTAATCTAGATAATGAAAGGAAGGATGTTTCACACACAATCCTTTTTGACCTTATAACTAAGTACAAGAAGGCCTCACTATATTAATGAGAATTTTGCAGAAATTTTGTTTTCCTTTCAAAGGAAATTGGAGAACAAATGTTTCTTTTGTAAAATTAAATAAAATGTAATTTAAAATGCACACTGATGATTGCATTGATGAATCTAACGTGGCACTGCTATATTTGGCTTTTGCAAACTGACACCATGCTAAGTTCTGGATGGGGTTTTTTTTTCTCTCTCTTTTGATTGTTAAAAACTGTGCTTCTTTTTCTCATGCTATTTAAGATTCTGTGATTTAGTAGCTAGCTCCTCTTTTTTTTTAAAAAAAGGATAAAAATATATTAATTATTAATTCTCCCTTTAGGCTTTACAATCATTTGATCTAATCATCCTTGATATCATCCGGCATAAAGATGGCTAAGTGAATTGCAGGAAGCAATCATTCAGATAAACTGCTCCACCATTTTCATCAAGGAGTTGTAGCAATCTCTTCTTTACTCTCAGTTTATTTCCATTCTGTAGCATATTTGTGATGCAATGAACAACTGAGCAATTCATAGGAAGACACAGAATGAAAACAGAAGAAGTACTGACATAGCTCCTGTGCAATTATTGAAATGATAGACAAGGAGGCTGACTTATTAATTATCTAATACTGGCATAAATCAGTCAGAGACTTACTCTCTCTGTAAATGTCAAAACTCTAAATTGAATAAACAAGGAATATTGCTATAATATTGTAACTTTTAATGTTATTGCTTTTCTTTTCATGTTTTATATTTGTATTATTTTTTTTTTGCATTGTTGTAGGTTACCTTAAGGATTTAGCCGGTTTGGTGTACTGGTTGAAGCATTGGGCTAGAATTTGGGGGACCATGTAGTCCTACATTAGACACAAAACCAACCTTGGACATTCACTCTCTCTCAGTCTTAGGAATCAGGCAGTGGCAAGCCAGTTTCAAAATATTGCTAAGAAAATTGCATGGATTAGTCTAGGCCAAGCATGTCAAACTCACGACATCACGTGACATCGCGCAATGTATCACAACTTTTCCCCCATTGCTGGCAATGTGATGGGCACGGTTTCAGAGTGACGCATCCAGCCCGTGGGCTGGCAGTTTGACCTGCCTGGTCTAGGCAGTTGCAAAGAGTCAACATGACTCAATGATACATACACAGAGAGAGACACAATCACACAGAGAGCTGCCTTAAGTACTTACACAGTAAAAAGATAGTGTATGCTGGGGTATATGCTGATATACTAAGAGCAAGGTAGCCAGCACATCTCTGGAGACAGTATGTACTGTATATATGTATGCATGTATGTATGCATTTAAAATATTTGTATGGCTGTCTATCTTAAAACACAATTCTGAGCAGCTCACAACAACAATAAAATCCACAAACTATAAAAAAACAAAACTTTAAAGCTGTTTACCAGTGTGTTTTCTTCACAGTGTGTGTAAACAGCCAGAAACCAAACTATGCTTTGTCTAATTGCATAATTATAATTATCAAAATCCTTGGTTTATTTATTTATTTATTTATTTATTTATTTATTTTTCCAACTTCTATGCCGCCCTTCTCCCCACGGGACTCAGGGCGGCTCACAGCATATTAAAAAACAACACAAAAAACATTTCCCCTATAAAACCAATTAAAAACCAAATATATTTGTGGCTGTGTCATTATTAAAATCTTTAAAAAATTTTCCCTATTTAAAATTCACCCTAGGTCAGTCCCGCTTGTTGAAAAAGCCATGTCTTGAGGGCGCGGCGGAAGGTTAGGAGATCCGGGATCGTCCGGATCTCGGGGGGTAGTTCGTTCCAGAGGGTGGGGGCACCCACAGAGAAGGCCCTCCCCCTGGGGGTCGCCA
>NW_015396865.1:5754-7815 GCF_001527695.2 Protobothrops mucrosquamatus
AAGAGCATTACAGTAGTCCAGGCGGGAGGTGACGAGGGCCTGAGTGACTGTGCGCAAAGCATCCCGGTCCAGAAAAGGGCGCAACTGGTAGATCAGGTGAACCTGATAAAACGCCCCCCTGGTCACGGCCGACAAATGGTCTTCCAGTGTCAGCCGTGGATCCAGGAGGACACCCAAGTTGCGTGCCCTCTCTGAGGGGACCAAAGTCTCGCCCCCTATAGTCAGCGATGGAATCAGCTGACTATGCCGGGGCGCCGGCAACCACAGCCACTCGGTCTTGGAAGGGTTGAGTCTGAGTCTGTTCCTCCCCATCCAGACCCGTACGGCCTCCAGGCAACGGGTCATCACGTCAAGGGCATCGTTGGGGTGGCCTGGGGTGGAGATGTACAGCTGTTTGGAATCTCTTCTTTTTTCTGTTTTAGGCTAGGGTGTCAGGACCCCTCAAATAGATTTGCCTACAGTTTATAGCTTATGCCTATGTATTCTTTTTCGGGTCCTGCCATTCTATTGGGAGGGAGTTGGTTGGTTGGGGAGATGTATTTGCCTTGCTCTGCTTTGCCCTCCCTTTGTGTGAAAGGAATGTGACGTGAAAACATCTGTCTTATCTCCAGACAATGGAGCCTGAGACAATTGGGAAAAGAAACTGAGACAAACCATGAAAAAGTCACTAGGTTCTCAAAACAACCCAGTACCTATGGATTGGCTGGATTTCAAATGGATGGTTGGACACTGGGGGGAGGAGACCTGAATGGTCTTTTTGATGTAACCTTTCACATGCAAAATCTTCAGACCTTGCTTTGTCTTCCTGCTGTCACTAACTCTCAATAAAAGTTCCTTTTGAAACAATGCCTATTTCAAGAGTTCTGCTTCCTTGGGATATCTAGTTGAGGCAGGTCCTTACAGAATATTGACAGATGAAAGCAGCCAAGTTTTTTTTAAGAGCCTTAAAAGCATTCAGAACATACAAATAGTAGTATGCCAGTGTTGAACTGGGGCCATTATATATTTATCTGTTCTCCATGCATATTTATATATTGTCTTAATAATTAAGTATCAAATCATTAATACCCTCCAAAAAGAAATAACTTTTTGATAAACCACACCTATAAATTAGAAAATTGTACAAACTTTGTCAAAGAATTACCACTTGCATACTGGTTTTTAAAATTATCTTTCACCATAATGGGAGGAATGTGCAAAAGAAAAATGTCAATCTATAAGCCTTTTAAAACTTGATTGTAGTTTTTTTAAAAAAATGCACTTTTTATGCATATGTATTGGCAAATACTGAAATATAGTCTTCTGTCAAAGTATAAGAACAAAAGATGGTTCCCATATTAATCTTTTGTTCTCTCTGTAACTGGATTATGTCTGTGGTTGATTTTGGGATGGTTCTGTTGGATGATGATGTCTCTATGTGTTTATTTTGTACACGAGAGAGTTTTGGTGGTGAGTGCTGATGGTGTCTGCATGTTCATTCTAATGCCAATTATGATAACAAATGTCAGAGTAAAGTATAAGATGGCTTCTCTTCCTCTCATTAAAAAAAGAGAGATTGTGTTAAAAAAAACCTGCGTGATTTGTCAGCATTTCTTTGAGAATTTCAAGAACAAAAGAATAATTAACTGTAGTCTGGATTTTTCCATTAAATCTGTCTTCCTCATTTCTGCTAAAAACATGGCCCTCATTGATATAGGAAAAGAGTGGGAGACTAATTTTCAAAATTGGTGTAATGTGCAATTTTATTTGTCATGTTCATAGGGATTGCATTTATTGTACATCCTTTTTGCATAATAATGCATTTAATTAAGTCTAATAAATGGCCAGATCTCTACTGTATGTATTCATCATTTTCTTTACAAAAAAAAAATCAGAGCAGGTTCTCAAAAATCAAGAAGAAGTAATTGGAGAGAAGCAGAGGGATGTTTGGACTAATACTTGACCCTGATGTATTATTTAAAGTTTTCATAGCACTTACTATGCTTTATAATTCATATCTCATTAATCTTCATGATAAAACTGATGGATAATTCATTAATATTCCCTGTTCTATAAGTAAAG
>NW_015396866.1:0-10480 GCF_001527695.2 Protobothrops mucrosquamatus
TGGCCAAAATACACTCATGTCTCAAATTTTCAATGGACTACTGTAGTTGCTATAACTATTACTCTGTGTAAGGCTGCCTTTGTAATTGATTAGGAATGTGTGAGAGAGCCTTCTAGTGGCTGCTCCCAGGCTTCTTTTAAGGCAGGGATGTCAAACTTGCCACATCACGTGACATGTTCGACGTATTGTGACTTTCCCCTCATGGGGTGGGCGTGGTTTTGGCATGACGCATCTGGCCCACAGGCTGGCAGTTTGACATCCTTGTTTTAAGGACAATCAAATTAACTCCCCTTATCTGCAAAGAGAAAAAGTTCCAGCACATGCTCTCTAGCATTGAAATTGTGTGAACCTTTAGATTAAATGCAGAACATTATCTTTTGAGGTAAGAAGGAAGATGGGAAGAAGACCTCCCTCTCCCAGTTGATAGGAAAAATCACATAATGAAGTACATAATTGGAAAGATTAGGGCAAGACAAGAAGTAATGGGTGGAAGATAATTAAAGAGAAAAGCAACCTAGAAATAGTGAGAAATTTCCTGACAGTGAGAAGAATTAGTCAGTGAAATGGCTTGCCTCCAGAAGTTGTGGGTGCTCCATCACTGGAAGTTTTCAAGAAGAGACTAGACTGCCATTTGTCTGGAATGATATAAGGTCTCCAGCTTGAGCAGGGAGTTGGACTACAAGACCTCCAAGGTTCCTTGCAACCTCGTTATTCTATGTTCTATGTTCTAAGAGCCAACCAAAGCTGTTGAAAGTAAGCACAATTTTGCTGTAGATTCCTCTTCGAATCACTCTTACCAATTGAGAGTAGTGAGTATAGTATAGCTTTCCCCATTAAACATCTTTGCTAATAAATTCAGTTATACCAACACTGCCTTACCTAAATTCTATTTCCCGTCGTTTTATTCCTCAGCCTGAGTTCAAAAGAGAGGTCTTCCAATAGTATCACAGAAACAATATTTAGGCACATAAGAAAACTGAGATTTGTGGCTTTTCCTTCCTTACCTTTTTTAAATGTCACCATTCATTACTTCTTTGCAAGACAGAAGTGCTGATGCACCATAATACCTTGCTGTAAGAAGAGAATATTTCTCACCAGCAAATGAATTCAGCAGGAAAAAGGGGGAGCAGAAGCTCTGAAGGGTAGAACAAATTGAGTACATGGAAATAAACAGTGAATGCAACAAACACAATCTTATCCCCATCTAAGAAATGGGGAGGGAGCTGGCTTAGTAGTACAGTTGTCATCATGCCAAGCTGTGACTGACTCCATCTTGTGAAAAATGTGTTTTATGATGGAATTTTTTATGGCTGCTACTTTAAGGGAGGCCAAGAGACTTGTCTCAACAAGGGGAATATTACTGAGCACCTTCTCAGATTTCTCCTGCACAGAATTTGTAGTTTTTAAAGAAGACAACATTCTCCTATGTCAGGTAGTTATGCAAAGAATTCAGATTGTTTTATTCAGACAAGCAGAATGACAAACTGGTCTCAGAGCCTGAATGTGTCTGGATATAATAGGGGATCACTATGAGATTGTAACAAAAAAAAAAACAGAATTAAAATTTAAAGTGAATTGGTCTCTTTATAGGACATATATTCATTAAATAAAAGCAAATCAAAATATTGAAAGGGTAAATATGTTTTTCCTGCTTCATTCCACTATTCTAATAGTGGAAAAGGCTGATACCATTTAGGAAAATCAGAAGTGAAGAAGCTAAAATTAGTTTTTTTTTTTCCTGAGGATGTAACCATGGATCTGTCCAACCCACATCCTGCAGGCTGCATGCAGCCCTGGACAGCTAATAATGTGACCACACAAGTTCATAAATGTTTAACATTATTATGTGATTTATATACATTAACTATATTATTATTATTATTATTATTATTATTAATAATAATAATAATAATAATAATAATAATAATAATAATAATAATAATAATAATAATAATAATAATAATAATAATAATAAAGTTGGAAGGGACCTTGGAGGTCACCTAGTCCAATCCCCTGCTCAGGCAGGAAACCCTATACCATTTCAGACAAATGACTGTCCAGTCTCTTCTTAAAAACTTCCAGTGTTGGAGCATTCACCGCTTCTGGAGGCAGGTTGTTCCACTGGTTAATTGTTCTAACTGTCAGGAAGTTTCTCCTTAGTTCTAGGTTGCTTCTCTCCTTGATTAGTTTCCATCCATTGCTTCTTGTCCTGCCTTCAGGCGCCATGGAAAATAGCTTGACTCCCTCTTCTTTGTGGCAGCCCCTGAGATATTGGAACACTGCTATCATGTCCCACCTCATCCTTCTCTTCATTAAACTAGACATACCTAATTCCAGCAACCGTTCCTTATATATTTTAGCCTCCAGTCCCCTAATCATCTTTGTTGCTCTTCTCTGTACTCTTTCTAGAGCCTCAACATCTTTTTTACATCATGGTGACCAAAACGGGATGCAGTATTCCAAGTGTGGCCTTACCAAGGCATTGTAAAGTGGTATTAACACTTCACGTGATCTTGATTCTATCCCTCTGTTAATGCAGCCCAGCACTGTGTTGGCTTTTTTGGCAGCTGCAGCACACTGCTGGCTCATATTTAAGTGATTGTCCACTAGGACTCCGAGATCCCTTTCACAGTTACTACTATTGAGCAAGGTACCCCCTATACTATACCTATATTATTTATTTTATATGCAGCACAAGACAATTCCTCTTCATTCAATACTCAATTCCTCTTCATTCAATTCCTCTTCACTCACTTCACTCAAGGTTGGACATCTATGCTGTAGAGGACCTTTGGTTAAAAGCATAAATGGCAAATGGCAGCAGCTGTTTTGACATACAGAAAAGAGCGATTTATGCCGTGAAGTATAGAGAACTCACTGGTAACTGGTGTGAAGAGGTATAGGACACCTCTTCACACCAGTTACCAGTGGGTTCTCCATTCTTCTAATTGTTGCCTCAATAAAGAATTAATATACAGCCATGAAAGCAGAGTCTGTGTGAGATTGTGTCATATAATCAGCAACACTCCACATAATCTCCAGGGTCTTAAGCTGATAAGAAGCTCAGGCTTCTTATTCTAGACTAAACTTTTTGTGACTTCTTAACTATTCTAAACTACACATTTTATTTCAGAATCTACATTTTTACATGGAACCTAATGTTATTTCGGTATTCATGTTGACAATCTGAAATTGTCGTTTTATTTTTACTGAGAGTAAATAAATCTGATCTGTGCATTTGTTTGGGAAATATTAACCAAATTATGCTTCAAAATGATGATGAAACAAAACTCCCCTGTCTCTCCTGGCATTCTGGCTGGGAAATTCTGGGAATTGACATCAAAATATCTTTCTAGAGACATCTAACTGTTTTGCAGGGAGAATTACAGGGATAAATAAGCCAAAGGTACCCTTTATATTCTTTATTAGCTGTTTATGAGTCTATCCTTTTCAAAAACAAACTAACTTAAAGATATTCTGAAATCCAGTTTAATAGCTAGGACAAATGGTTAGCAGCAATAGACCCATATTCAAACTTTCACTCGGCTATGAAACTAATTTCCTTTTTGACAATTAATTTTTTTTTTCTGTTGTAAAGAAGCTAAAGTGCCCCTGTCATTTTGAAAGATTATCTTGCTTATCTCAAATCCCACAAGGACAAAGCCCAGGCCTCAGGACTGGCCCTGGAGCAAAGAGACAAGTTACAGTTCTAACAACCAACTCTCCTTTCATAGCTCCTTCCTGCACACTCAAGATAAATAGTAGAAGTCTTGAGCAGCTATACCTGTGATTTACAATTAAGAAAGGAAACTAAGATAAATGTGGGTTAGACAGCATCACCACAAGATGGATTCATAGCTGGCTGACCGGCCGTAATCAGCGTGTGGTCCTCAATGGAACTGCATCTACATGGAGGGAAGTTTGTAGTGGGGTGCCCCAGGGCTCTGTTCTAGGCCCAGTGCTCTTCAACATCTTCATCAATGATTTGGACGAGGGGATAGATGGGGAACTCATCAAATTTGCAGATGACACCAAGCTGGCAGGAATAGCCAACACTCCAGAAGACAGGCTTAAGATACAGGAGGAGCTGGACAGACTTGAACACTGGGCGCTATCTAACAAAATGAAATTCAATGGTGAAAAAAGTAAGGTTCTACATTTAGGCAAGAGAAACCAAATGTACAGGTATAGTATAGGGGGTACCTTGCTCAATAGTAGTAACTGTGAGAGGGATCTCGGAGTCCTAGTGGACAATCACTTAAATATGAGCCAGCAGTGTGCTGCAGCTGCCAAAAAAGCCAACACAGTGCTGGGCTGCATTAACAGAGGGATAGAATCAAGATCTCGTGAAGTATTAATACCACTTTACAATGCCTTAGTAAGGCCACACTTGGAATACTGCATCCAATTTTGGTCACCACGATGTAAAAAAGATGCTGAGACTCTAGAAAGAGTACAGAGAAGAGCAACAAAGATGATTAGGGGACTGGAGGCTAAAACATATAAGGAATGATTGCTGGAATTGGGTATGTCTAGTTTAACGAAGAGAAGGACGAGGGGGGACATGATAGCAGTGTTCCAATATCTCAGGGGCTGCCACAAAGAAGAGGGAGTCAGGCTATTCTCCAAGGCACCTGAAGGCAGGACGAGAAGCAATGGGTGGAAACTGATCAAGGAGAGAAGCAACTTAGAACTAAGGAGAAACTTCCTGACAGTTAGAACAATTAACCAATGGAACAACCTGCTTCCAGAAGCGGTGAATGCTCCAACACTGGATTTTTTTAAGAAGAGACTGGACAGCCATTTGTCTGAAATGGTGTAGGGTTCCTGCCTGAGCAGGGGGTTGGACTCAATGACCTCCAAGGTCCCTTCCAACTTTATTATTATTATTATTATTATTATTATTATTGTTGTTGTTGTTGTTGTTGTTGTTGTTGTTATTATTATTATTGTTATTGTTATTGTTATTATTATATGATGATGATGATGATGAAAATATGATATATCTACAGCTTTCTTCTATGCCACTAGCAGATTGGTGGCAGAAGATGCGAGATGGAAATAAAAATTCACATATTTTAAAAGATAAAAGCCCAATCTTACTTTATGCAAAAACAAGTCTTATTCTGATTGATTGGTTTATTTACTAGTAAGTATATTTGGAACTACAATCTTAACAAAGCTAGCCCAAAACTATTTTATTTTATTATTTTATTTATTAAATTTGTTTGCCACCCATCTCACTGAATATACTTCTCTAGTAAGATTGTACACTTTATAGTCCACTTGTAGAATCAGAGCTCATATAAGAACTTTATACATACCGGTATTTATTTGTAAACAAATCCCATCTATGGGATATTTTGAATTGCAATGTTTCAGACAATCATATCTCTATGTAGCTTGCTACAATATGGATATATATTTTTACCTACTACTGCTTTGCGTGTAATCTTTTCCTCCTTCCCTGTCAGATTTGTTTCCAATTAATTTTGAAATGCTAACTATTAGAATAGTAACTAGCTTGAATATTAACTGTGGTTTGAAGTTGAAATAAGATTCACAATGTTCTCAAACTGCTAATAATATTTTCTTGTCTCAGAGATAAGTGAGAAAGTTGGATTCATTAAAAAAAATAGAACCCAGCTTTGATAGCATACAAAGAAATAAGAAGACACTATATCTATAGGGGCATCAGCTCCATACAACAATGGCATATTTAACAGCAAGGGTTGGATGATCCTATTTTTAATTTGATTCTGCATTATAGTATTGGAAGTAAAGTCTTCATCCTGGTTCATCCAAGCCGGGGATAAATAAACAACATGGCGACTGCTTTGGGAAGAAGGTTACAGTTTATTGAAGAGCCAGACTGAAAGATGGTTCTGGCAGGAAGGAGGAGAAAAATCAAGGACTGAGCACATGTGGAGTAGGTTTTTATATCCTCTGAAAGCCTTTTGTTTGGAATAGTTTCCTGTTCCTGTGGCATGAACTTTGAACTGAGTCTGAGTGTGCTTTTCTAGGCCTTGGTATCTGAAAAGAGAAAAATTGAGAGTTTTCCTAGCGGGGTGTTTTGTGAAATTTTTAGGGGGTACGGGGATGGCCAGGGGGGGCATGGGGGATGCCTCTCTGAGGCCAAGGCCAGGCCTGTCTGAGGGACACGGCATTAGAACGGTGAGGGAGGAGGTTGGGGGGTTAAGGGAGGGTGGTGTGATCAGTACGGTCAGTGGGAGGGGCAGATATGGCGGGAGCACAGGACCATATCGTGTTCTGGGAGCACGCACATGCTGTTTACAAGCTTGTGGGTGCTCCGGTCCTCAGGGCTCTACTCGGCCTCCAGGGATCTTAGATCCTCGGGCCCGGGATCACCGGCTGATGTTATGCAATGCCAGGTCCGTGGTAAACAAAGCCCCCCTCATCCAAGATCTTATTCAAGAGGGGGGTGCGGACCTGGCAGGTATCACCGAGACCTGGCTGGGCACGGAAGGGGGAGTGCCCCTCGTTGACATTTGCCCGCCGGGTTTCCAGGTATTCCATCAGCCAAGGACCCGGGGTAGGGGCGGTGGGATAGCGGTCATTATAAGGGAGAGCCTATGTCCGAGGGAGACCACTGTGCCTCAGATAGACGGTGGAGAGTCCCTCCTTGTGAAGTGGGGGCAGGGGGTACAAGTGGGCCTGTTGATCATATACCTGGCTCCCTGCTATGTATCAACGGCCCTGCCTGAGTTGGCTGACGTAATAGCCGGGGTGGCAGTTGAGACCCCCAGACTTATAGTCATGGGGGATTTCAATCTGCCATCGGTGGGTGAAACGTCGGCGGCGGCTCGGGAGTTCTTGGCTTCCATGACGGCTTTGGACTTGACCCAATTAGTTCATGCCCCCACTCACACGGGAGGACACACACTGGATCTAATTTTTGTCTCTGGCCAGTGGCAGAATGATCTGGAAAGAGCCCCTGTCATGGTCAGATCATTCACTCCTTAGGATGGACTTCCGGACCGCTCCCCCCCGCCGCAGGGAGGCGGAACCGCTTAGATGGTTCCGCCCCAGGCGCCTGATGGACCCAGAGAGGTTCCTGACGGAGCTTGGGCCATATCCTGAGGACCTAGTTCACGATTCGGTTGAAAATCTGGCGGCGGCCTGGGATGTGGCCGCTGCCGCAGCATTGGACCGAGTCATGCCTTTGCGGCCTCTGACCCGGCACAGATCTCAACTGGCTCCCTGGTTCACCGAGGAGCTGAGAGAGATGAAGCGCCAGAAAAGACGCCTAGAGAGCAGTTGGAGGGCGAGCCGAACCGAATCCGATCGAGCACAGGCAAGGATGCAGGTTAGATCCTACCTAGTGGCGATGAGGGTGGCGAGGTCTAACTACTACTCCACCCTCATTGCGTCATCAGATAATCGCCCAGCCACCCTCTTCAGGGTGACCCGCTCTCTCCTTCAGTTTAGGGGGGGGGATCCCCTGGAGGGGAGGGCTGAGGATTTTGCTCAATATCTGTATGACAAAGTCGCTCGGATTCGAGAAGGCCTTGACTCTGACTGGGTGGCCCCGGGGGAGGAGACGGGAGGAGGTCTTGAGACTGTTATATGGGAGGAGTTTGACTCTGTGGCTCCCTAGGACGTGGACAGGATCCTGGGGAGGCTGAATGCAACCACATGTTTACTGGATCCGTGCCCCTCCTGGCTGGTACTGGCTGCCCGGGAGGGTACACGAGCCTGGCTCCAGGGAATTATAAACGCTTCTTTACGGGAGGGTGTCTTCCCCGTAGCCTTGAAGGAGGCGGTGGTGAGGCCCCTCCTTAAGAAGCCTTCCCTNCCCTTGAGGAGCACTCGGAGGCTCCAGTTAGTCCAGAATGCAGCCGCGCGGGCGGTGATGGGAGTGACTCGTCGCTCCCATGTAACGCCGCTGCTGCGCGAGCTGCACTGGCTGCCGGTGGCTTTCCGGGTGCGCTTCAAGGTGTTGATTATCATCTTTAAAGCGCGCCATGGCATCGGACCTGGTTATCTCCGAGACCACCTTCTGCCACAGATTACCTCTCATCGGCCGATACGCTCCCACAGAGAGGGTCTCCTCAGGGTGCTGTCAGCCAGACAGTGTTGGCTGGCGACCCCCAGGGGGAGAGCCTTCTCTGTTGGAGCCCCCACCCTATGGAACGAACTACCCCCAGAGATCCGGGTGATTCCGGATCTCCCCTCCTTCCGCCGCGCCCTCAAGACATGGCTATTTAAGCTAGCAGGACTGGCCTAAGGGGTATTTTAATTTGGTTTTAAAATAATTTTAAAAAAGCAAAGGCCAACAATTAATATTTCATTTTAACTACGTTTTAAATTTAGTATTATTGTATTAGTTATTCTGTTTTAAACTGGCTGTAAGCCGCCCTGAGTCCGCTAGGAGAAGGGCGGGGTATAAATTTGAATAATAATAATAATAATAATAATAATAATAATAATAATAATAATAATAATAATAATAATAATAATAATAATAATAATTATGTCCCAAAAGTCATATCCTGCTTCCCTGGGGCTGGGCTAATGACTCTTAGAGTTTGGGTGAGGTATGCAGATTTTAGGTCTTTGTCTTCTTGAGTTTGTGGCTCCAACTTTCTGATGGTTACATCTGCATTTGTATAGGGCTGGCTCCTGCTTGGGACAGAGAGATTTGGGGGCAGGGTTGGTTTCTGCTTTTAAAAATCCTTTTGAGGAAATATATTTTTCTGCCCTTTTAATATTTCCTTCTCTGGGGCTCTGACTTCCCTCATTAGTTTCTTGATTCAGTTTGTGTTCAGAGACTGTAGAAACAATATCAGTTCTGATTAAGCTTACTTTCTCCCCTTAGAATTAGATACCCTCACATTTACGCACTAGTATATTGGTTTCAGTTTTCTGTGATTCTTATTCAATAGGCCTCTTCTTCCTCCTCTTCCTCTGCTCCAAGTACATCTCATTTTAATAGTGATCTAACCAATTTCTCATTTTGTAAAGTAATATATAGATTAAGAGCATAGTTATAGTATGGAATTCATATTTAGTCAGACATGATTATATACTTAAGGAACTTCATCTTTCCATCAAGTTAAAGAAATGCATATGGGAACTTTCATTTTTATGCCTTTTTTTTTATCCAAACATTCAAAAGCAAACACAAAAATAAACCATAGCAATCTCATGCATCAGAAAACATAAAAATTATAGAAAGCAGGTAAATTTATCCATGTCCTGATTTTATTTCATTTTGGTAATATGTGTAATTCATGCTACTATGTATTATAGAAAAAAATAAATTAAAACAAATATGAACAACCTTATGTTTTGCAAGATAATTCCTGAACAGTGTGGACACTGTATTCTTTCTGTAGTGAATTTTCTATGAAAAAAAGTGGCCAGTGAAGACCTTCTCGAACTATGCAAAACACTTGAGCCATGGATACAAGTCAGAGAAAGGACACACGACAGAATTTGAAAGGAAGATAATGCAAAGAGGGTTCAAAAGAGAGCAAGGAAAACAATATGGGGGAGTTAATAAATCAGTATAACGTCTCTGAACTCCATCCTCAATGCCTAATTTTCATCATTCAGGTCACATCACTGGGCGTCTGAGATTTCATTAAACAGTTTCATTGCTGGTTTATTTATTCCAGCCCAATGAACCTTCTTGAACCCTTTGCAGTATAACTTTTTTTTCCACTCTGTTTGAGCAAATCACCAAGCACTGATCATGAACATTAAGTATAAATGGCGCTCCACTCCACTAAGTTTATATCACAGACATTGTAATCTTTCCAGACAATGTCAGATTGTAACTACATTGTTACATATTATTGGTATCTTGATGGCCATGCCTAATTAGTCATTCCTTTAAATTAAAGGAAAGAAATCAGGTAAATCACTCAATCAACTTTGATCATGAACTTTGCTGTAAAATTACTGTATATTTTTCTTAAGACTTATAAAAAGATGCGTTAAACAAATTGATTCCCAGATTGCACATATACCCTGTTCAGAACCAAAGATGGACGGTCCTCAGAACCAGGAGGACCAAAAGCCCAAAGGTATTTTTGTTTAGTTTGTTTTTTGTAAAGGTATTCTCTTTCACTGAACAGGAAAGGGTGTTGGGGTGGGGGTGGGGAAAGGCTGTAATATATAAGAAATATTGGTTGTGTGTATTTACTAAGAGCCCATGGAAAGATAACAACTGAATTATGATTCAGTTTCAGATAGTATTTTCAGCTTTACTCTTGATTTGTTTATAATTTAGTTTTCCAACCCAGTTTAGCATGATGATAAATAACACTACTTACACCAATGATTACATCCTTTAGTGTAAAATGTGCTTTGCGATGGGTTGATCTGCCCTGAATTCCATTAAAAATGCTTTATTTTATACCCTGGTCTGTATATGTATATTCTATTGGAATAATTCTCATTTTATAGAATGTCATAATCATATTTGAGACATGCCTGTGAGTCTAAGATAAAA
>NW_015396866.1:12749-15311 GCF_001527695.2 Protobothrops mucrosquamatus
CCACACACACAGTTTTAAAAAAGGGATAGGCAGGGTTTGATCACAGGGTGATGAGCACCATCTTGATTTTCTTAGGCCTCCTTGTGTTTATATTTTATTGTGAATGTAGAAGGCATATTCTGATGCAAATTTAAAGGCCTCTGGATTGTTGACATCCAACTCTGTAGAGTAAGTTATTTCCAAAATAGCTCTAATGTTCAACTCCTACCAACACTAGATGTAGTAATTCTATTCTATTCTCCTTCTTTAAATAAACCAAGAAACACTTCTTTAATTAAGAATCCTTAAGAACCCAGCATATGACAGTCTCTTTCATATTAAACTCTCCATTCTCAGTTCCCCATACATTCTCATCAGCTTGAGAAATCCATCTTATCTGAAGTAAGTCTATAACTAGACAAGATAACAGCATATTCATCATGCACAAAGGATCAGGACCAGATATTAAGTTGCAGTTCAAAAGATTTATTGTTCAAACCTAAACACAAGAATCTAGTCAATTAAAGTTCAGTACTAAATTGGTGCCAGATAAGGGTCAATGGAATTCAAGAGTGGTTGGACTGGACTGTTTGTGGCAACCTAATGACTCTAGGCTGATGATGTGCTTAACTCCACCCTATCCCCAGCTCTGCCTGCTCTTCTCCTATAATGTTATAAAACCAAGATCAGCAGTTTAAATCTCTGATTACCATGCCCTGAGGAAAGACTGAACATAGGATTAATAGAACATTTAAAATACATACAATAAATAATTAAATAAATGAAATGGAGATTCTCAAAAATTCTCAAAAGTCTCAAAAATATACTGAAGTAATCGAAACCAATGTAAATTCTGGGATTAGGTTTAAAGGCTAAAACCCAGGGTATCCATAACTTCACTTTTTTTCCTTTCTAATTAAAAAAGACAGATCAATCAAGGCAAAACATATTTTCAGAGGAGGAGGTTTTCATTATCAGACTTTCCAAGAATATTACTGAATTCTATCCATTAGAATTTTATCCAATAACAAGACCTTCTGGTATGTCAGATTAGCTGACTTGTATTTTAAGAGCCATGGTGTCGCAGTGGCTAGAATGCAGTATTGCAGGCTAATTCTGCTGACTGCCAGCAGTTCAATTCTCACTGGCTCAAGGTTGACTCAGCCTTCCATTCTTCCGAGGTCGGTAAAATGAGGATCCAGATTGTTGGGGGCAATATGCTGACTCTGTAAACTGCTTAGAGAGTGCTGTAAAGCATTGTGAAATGGTATATAAGACTAAATGCTATTGCTATTAAAAGAAAAAAAAGAGAAAGAATTTATTTCAGTCACCTGATAGCAGTTGTATCTGGAGAAGAAAGAAAAAAACCAACATGTGGAGGTATTGTTGTAGTTTTGTCAAGGACAGTTGATTTCCTTACAGTATCCATTTATTGATTGCCCTGCCTGGTGAGATGGTGTTTATGACTTTTATATAACTATAGTTTAAAAAAAACCCCAGCTTTTTGGAACTGATGGTTGTCACATTTAAAGCTCTACATGACCTGGGACCAGGTTATTTGAAGGACATCTTTTCCCAGTTACATACAGCTAATCCACCAGAGAGGAAAGGCAGGGTATGTTATGGGTTCCCTCTCTAAAAGAAGTCCATATAGCAGGTTCAAGAAGAAGGCCTTTTCCGTGAAGGTTTCCCTCCCTGTGGAACATCAAGCCCCAGATAGGCTTGATACCTTGATTCTCTTTTGAAAGGCCCTGAAGACATGGTTTTGCCAGTGAGCCTGAGGACCTCAGGGTGATACAGAGCCCATCAAATAGTTTGTTTGATTGTTGGCACTGGGATTTATTGCGTTTTATATTTGGGATTTTATTTCTGTAATCTGCCCAGAGTCACTGGGAATTATTTCAGTACATTGGCTATGCACATTTTCTTAATAAATAATAAGTAAGCTTACCTCTTCTTGTTCTCTATTTAATTTCTGCAATACCTGCCTTGTAACCAAGGTGGTCCTTCCTCCATTTATATGGGACAAGGAACAATAGCAAAGAAAGCAGATTACAGAGACCCTGCAGATCCTGTATATTAAAAATGATTCTTGATTCTGCTCAGAAAAAAGCACAAAGTAGCTATCAGACACATGCAGGGAGTGTTAATGGGGAGTTAATCACATTAAGGCTGAGATCCTAACAGACACTTATTTGGAAGGAACAAAGTTCTTTAGAAATCAATGCAACTTACTTCCAATTAAAGGTGTTAGGGCTATAAAACTCTTTGAAATCCTCAGAGGGCTTTAAAGAAAAAAAACAGAGTAATGCTGATTGGATTTCATCATCGCCAGAGAGTCATAAAACACCACATTAGTTCAGACACATTATGTCCATCCCCCCTTCACATTTCCTCCATTTTTTTCTGAATATCTTTATTAGCAGTTGCTGTCATTTATCCAGAAAATCTCTCTTAGATTGCATGGCAAATTAAATCTTTTCAGCCAGGAGGGATAATTGTTTTACAATTCAGAGAGTTTTTACTTTAGAGCCTTTTTATAACTTTCTGGCTCAAAAAAGAGAAGGATATTGTACCAACAGT
>NW_015396867.1:0-1366 GCF_001527695.2 Protobothrops mucrosquamatus
ATTGTTTACAATGAAAGATTGCTCTTTGAGATTTGTAAATAGTACCCACAGCTATGAGGTTGGGATACAGAAATTATTTTAATGAAACATTGTTCTATCTCTTGATTCCAAATGTCTCTAATTTAATTCTATGTCACTACATGTCACAATATCTTTGAGCTCAGAGACCAGAATGCTTGTACTCTATTTCCAAAGCTTTCTGAGTATGCTTGCAGATGACCTCTGTTATATAATTGAATTCAATGCATGAGTAATCAACATACTAGTTTCTATTGCACCTATGATAGCAAAGAAGAAACAATGGAGACAATTTTTGTGGGTTGCTTCATGACATTAATAGAATCATTCAATTGAATTTTAAATACAAAAGGACTCTATACTCAGTATGATTTTTTAAAAAATGTTGCATTATGTTGTTACAATATTCTAAGATGTAGGAGATATTTAATCCCACAAAACGTATGAAATGAAAAGGATCAATGAAAACTCTCAATTATTCAAATAAAATGAGAATCATTCACATATAGAGTTATACAATTCAATTTCTTTATAATTAACTAGAAAAGTGAAAAATGATAACTCTAACTTTCCCTGGTCACTTGAAGCCAATTGTATTTTACCAGAATTGTATTAGCTTTTTTGGCTGCTGCTGCACATTGCTGGCTCATAGTCAAGTGATCGTCCACTAGGATTCCAATGTCCCTCTCACAGTTACTGTTTTTGAGCCAGGTCTCATCTAATCTGTACTTATATCTTTGATTTTTCCTAACTAAATGTAACACTTTGCTTTTCTCCACATTAAAACTCAATTTGTTATATAGGGCCCATTGTTCCAGTTTGTCAACATCTTTTTAAACCCTGAGCTTGTCTTCTGGGGTGTTGGCTATTCCTGCCAGTTTAGTGTCATTGCAAATTTGATGAGTTCACCTTCTATTCCCTCATCTAAGTCATTGAGGAAGATAATCAAGAGTACTGGGCCTAAGACGGATCCTTGTGGTACCCCACTGCTTACTTCTCTTCATGTGAATGTAGTATCATTGAGGACTATTGCTAAGTATAGTTTGTCAGCCAGCTACAAATCCATCTGGTGGTGATGTTGTCTATTCCACCTTTTTCTAGCTTACCAAGCAGTAGATTGTGGTCTATTTTGTCGAATGTCTTACTGAAATTTATTTATTTATTTATTTATTATTTGAATTTATACCCCGCCCTTCTCCTTGCGGACTCAGGGCGGCTGACAGCCTGATAAAAACAACTACAAAAATACCCCAAAAACTATCATTAAAACAAAGTTAAGATGAAATATTAAATTTGGCCTTATTAATTTTTAAAATTGCTTTTAAAACCCCACTAAAATTTCCCCTTA
>NW_015396867.1:4974-7815 GCF_001527695.2 Protobothrops mucrosquamatus
ATTAATATATATGTTAATTTGGCTTTTAAATATTTATTGTATAGCTCTGTTTTTATTTACCTGTAAGCCGCCCTGAGTCCCTCGGGAGAAGGGCGGGGTATAAATTAAAGTAATAAATAAATAAATAAATAAATAAATAAATAAATAAATAAATAAATAAATAAATAAATAAATAAATAAATAAATAAATAAATAAGTGAAAATATTTTCAGTCACCATATCCACCAGATGGACCTGTAGCTGGCTAACAAACCGTACTTAACGAGTAGTCCGCAATGGCACTACATCCACATGGAGAGAAGTAAACAGTGGGGTACCACAAGGTTCCATTTTAGGCCCAGTACTCTTCAATATCTTCATAAATGACTTAGATGAGGGAATTGAAGGGGAACTCACCAAATTTGCAGATGACACCAAACTGACAGGAGTAGCCAACACTCTGGAAGACAAACTAACGATCCAAAAAGATCTTGACAAACTTGAACAATGGGCCCTATCCAACAAAATGAGTTTCAATGTGGAGAAAAGCAAAGTCTTACATTTAGGCAGGAAAAACCAAAGCTACAAATACAGATTGGGAGAGACCTGGCTCAAAAACAGTAACTGCGAGAGGGACCTTGGAGTCCTAGTGGATGATCACTTGACTATGAGCCAGCAGTGTGCTCAAAAAAGCTAATACAATCCTGGGTTGCATAAACAGAGGCATAGAATCAAGATAATGTGAAGTATCATTACTGCTTTATAAAACCCTAATAAGACCACATCTGGAATACTGCAGCCAATTTTGGTCACCTTATCACAAAAAAGATGTTGAGAGTTTGGAAAAAAATCAGAAAAGAGCAACTAAGATGATCAAAGGCCCGGAGACTAAAATATACGAAGAATGGCTACGAGACTTGGGTTTGGCTAGTCTAAAGAAAAGAAGAAATAGGGGAGACATGATAGCAGTGTTCCAGTATCTGAGGGGCTGCCACAAGGTAGAGGGGGCCAGGTTGTTCACCAAAGCACCAGAAGGAAGGACGAGAAACAATGGTTGGAAACTGATCAAAGAGAGAAGCAACCTGGAAATAAGGAGAAACTTCCTGACAGTGAGGACAATTAACCAGTGGAATAGCTTACCCCCAGAAATCGTAGGTGCGCCATCACTGGAGATTTTTAAGAAGAGACTGGACATTCACCTGTCTGAGATGGTATACTATAGGTTCTCTTGCTTGAGCAGGGGGGTTGGACTAGAAGACCTCCAAGGTCCCTTCCAGCTCTATTCTCTTCTAATTCTAAGTCTTTATCTTTGATTTTCTCAATCTACAAATTACCATTTCCATTATTAGATTTATTATGATTGCCCCCCCCAAAGTCTCTGGGGCCTTACAACATTAAAATAGTAAAACAGTTAAAACATAATAATGAAACAATAGCCATTTTAAAAAATGACAGAGTTTGCACAAACACCAACCCCAGGCCTGGGAACAGAGCCAGTTCTTAAGGGCCTTCCATATTCTCACTTTTAGATTTAAATTAATTGTATTTTGGAGGAGTTCCATTTCAACTGAGTTGTTTCAACTGAGTTTTAGATTTAAAATATGACCAAACCACCACTAGGTATTATTAATTTCTTTGTTTCTATGGGTGCATTTAATCCATGGACAGCCAAGAAAATTCAAATGGATCTTTGAATAAATCAATGCAGAGTTCTTACTCAAGGTCAAATTATCCTACATTGGACACATTATGTGAAGAACCACGTCTCTGGAAAATGCTCTAATACTGGGAAAGTTGAAAGTAAAGAGAAGAGGATGATCAGCAACAAGGTGGATGGTTCAATTACAGTAGAGATGAGTACACCATTAGAAGACTTGAAAGACCAGACTGAGGCTACATTATTATGAAAACAACTTATTTATGTGGTTGCAAGGAATTGAAAATATCTTGATGGCCCATAATCAATTAAGCATCATTATATCTTGTGGTGGTAAATCTTGGACAAACCATGGACTATGTGACAAATTGCTTTCTTTTATATTGCTTTTATAGCTGTTCAAGGTATGAATGTACACTCAGTTGTTTTCTCTGTCCAACAGAAATATAATTTACAACCTTAAGAAAACTCCTGATCTCATCACTAAAACATTTTCTTATTCAGGTAGTAAATGCCATTGGATGATCATTAGCATTGGATGAATAAATCCATGAATAAATTAGGGAGGATGGGGCAGAATATGTAGAAAACCCATAGTCCAAGCTCATTCAGGAATGGATCTCTGCCAATTAATTCTCACCCACTGCAGTCATTGGGAAAGATAAAATGTTGCTTTGTTCTGCATATCTTCATTCTCTGCTTTCAATCCAAATTAGGTTGGTTCTGTAAATCTTGAATGTTAAGCATCAGTAAAGTTTATCAAGGATCACGAACACATCAATAATTCATTTTATTTTTAAGTGCTTGGAGTAGTTCATATACTCTTTGAAAAGAATAAAAATAAAAATTGTTTCAATTATTTGGGCCTCAAATTAAATGAACTTAATTTAATAGGAAGACTTCTTAACAATTAAATTTAGTTTCTGAATGCATGTTCAGTTTCTCGACCTCCTCCATCACCACCACCAAATATCCTCTAAGTTATGCAAATCTATAAGTTCCAGGGATAAGTTCTGTCATTTCCAACAGTTCTAATTGTGTAAGCTTTGCTTAATACAGGAACAAGAGAAAGCCATAGCTCACTAACAGAATATATTTTGTATGTAAAGTATCCCAAGTACAATTTAGTTAAATGATGTGAGAAGCAGCAATGCTGAGAAATGCTTCTGGGTTAGATCCAGACACTAAATCTTATTCAAATGCTT
>NW_015396868.1:0-7814 GCF_001527695.2 Protobothrops mucrosquamatus
CAGCTCCTGAAGGAAGCTCATTTCAGACGCCAAGGACCGGCATATTTCCTCGAGCCCACATGCATTCCCTGGTTAAATCGTCTCTGTTGCCCTTAAAAACATCACCTGCATCTGACCTTGGAAGCAATTTAGGATCACCTTTTAATACCTCCCTTTTGGGTCATAAGCCTGGACTGTTGGAGTTAAACTCTCCTTGGCACGGATCTGTCCAAAGTCCCCATATTATGAGAAGAGGACCAAAACTATGGACATCAAGTTCAGGTAGGAAATATTATTCTGTCAACTTTGATCTTGGTAGACCAGTAAGATAATTATTAAGGACCTTTTTTTTTTTAAAGAAATAACTTTTTTTAAAAAAATGGGATGGATTTTTCTTGCAGATCTGCAATTGACAGGCTATCCTGATGAACCTCGCCCAGTGATGGTGGTTGCAAAAGATGCTAAGGAAACAGCACAGCCAGGTTGTTTCTATATATGGTTGCAGAACAAGAAAGAGCAGGTATTGCCATGAATTGCCATTTGTCTGCACAGTATTTTTTTCTTTACTGGTAGTCCTCGGTGACCTTCTGCTGGCTTCCCCATTGACTTTGCTTGTCGAAAAACAGCAGTGAAGATCACAAATGTTGATAATGTGACCACTTATGCTGCAATGTTGTATTTTCAAGCCAATCACTGAGTGCCATGATTGTGGAGATGCTATTATTGCTGGAACTTCAAGGACTGTTCATAAGTACCATTGTTCAGTGTTGTTATAAGTTCAAACAGTTGCTGAATGAGTGGTTGTAGGCAGGTCTACCTATATAGTGCATTTCTTTCTTTTTTTTTTTAACATAAGGGTTAATTCCAATAATTTTAAGAATAGAGTATATTTATAGCTCAGGATCAAGCAGACTGGTGCCTCCAGATACCCAGATGCCTCTCTTACTGATCATAAAGCTCCTTGTTCTGACTGATAAGGATTTTAATTAAACGTGGCCATGTTGCAGAACACAACTGATAGCATCATATTTATATGCAGGTCCAGCTGGGATGGTAGAGAGAGTCCCAGGGAGCTAGTTTATGTTTTGATAAAAATATATTATTTAATTGACAGCGTCCCTCAGGCCACCAATTTTGAGAATAGGCAATGATTTTATATACTAAGGGTGAAGGTTCATTCTCTGAGCCTGTGGGTTGGTTTCTGAACGTTTCATTGTGAGGCTAGGTAACATCTTCAGTGGGGTTTAGGGTAGGGGTCCCTAACCTCGGTCCGTGGACCGGTACTGGTCCGCGGCATGCCAGAAACCGGGCCACACGAATAAGTGAAGCCCCATCTGGGGATGCAGGCAGCACATGAAACACCCGTCCCCCGGTCCGCACAAAAACCTCTCTCCATGGAACTGGTCCCTGGTGCCCAAAAGGTTGGGGGCCTCTGGTTTAAGGGATGTCAGTGTCAGTGTCCTTCTGTTTATAAGGCCTTTGTGTGGTCAATAATTCTTGTGATAGGTCAGGTGTGGGTGTGTCAAGTGAGGGTCTTGTAATGGGCCTCGTAATGGGTCAGGTGTGAGTCACCAGTGTGAGTCTTGTGATGGGTCTTGTGATGGAGAGGTTACATCAGGTGAGGGTCATTGGGAGGTGAAGTGCTGGTTTGGGGGAGCTTCCGTGGGTTGGTTGAGGGCAGTGCTGTCTCTGGTTGGCTATGTGGTTGATTTGGATTCTGAGGGATTCGTAGGCTGGTTGTAGGTCAATGTGTCTGTTGATGGAATTGCTTGTGGAGTGCCAGGCTTTGATGAATTCACGAGATGGCAGCGTGGCCAATGATTTTGGTATTGCTCCAATCGAACTGGTACTATTTGGTGTCAGTGTGGGTAGAGATTAAGGATTTGGGATTGTGGCGTTTGTGGATCCTGGTTTTTAATTGACTTTTTAAATATAATTTTATATGCTCCTATAATTCCAGTTGTGCTTCCTGTTGTCCACTCCAGTACAGATAGTCCTTAACTTATGACCACAACTGAGCCCAAAATTCCTGTTGCTATGTGAGACATTTGTTAAGTGAGTTTTTTGCTCCATTTTACGACCTTTCTTGCTACAGTTGTTAAGTGAATAACTTCAGTTAAGTTACTAACATGGTTTGGTTTTTCCATTGACTTTGCTTGTCAGAAGGTTATAAAAGGTGATTAGATGACCCCGGGACACTGCAACCGTCATAAATATGAACCAGTTGCCAAGCATCTGAATTTTGATCACATGACCCTGGGGATGCTGCAGTGCTCCAAAGTGTGAAAAAAGGTCATAAGTCACTTTTTTCAGTGCTGTTCTAACTTTGAATGGTCACTAAATGAACTGTTGTAAATCAAGGATTACCTGTACAGCAGAAAAGCTTTGGTTGAATCTTACAACTGGAATTATATATTATTCTGAACTACTTCATCTGTTCTTTAACGCTTCATAGATTTCTTTTTCTTCCAGATCAAAAATTTCCTGTCAAAACGAGTCCTGATAATGTATTTTTTCAACAAGGTAAGACCTGTGTGTGTAACTCAGTGATGGGCCTTGTTTGGATGGCAAGTATTCTTACTAATGCTTTTCTTTAATCCTTAAACTAGAATTTTGTACAGTGATTTTTGAAATGGTACTTTAAATTTTAACAATTGTTTTAACTTATCAGTACTTGGTTTGCAAAGAAATGAGAAATAATCAGTTGAATATTGAAACTATTAATTAATACATTAAGTAGAACTCTTGATGATTAAATTTGTATTAGTAATAGTAATACAACTAATTTTGTTGATTAATTTGCAAAACATTTTACTCTTCAGCACCCTGAAGCATCAATCCAAGCATTGTTTTCAGATACCCAAATGCATATTTGGGCTTTGGAAGGTAAATAATCTCTTCATTTTTAAAAAAAGCTTTTTTTCATTGTATTATATTTCAAAGGAAGATTACAAAAAATAAACAATACAAAAAGAAAAAGTGAAACAAAACACTATACTAAAAGCTTAATGAACCAGCAAAACCCCCATGCCCCTAAACAAGAATTAAAAAATAAATTAAAAAAAATCAGAAAATGATAGGAACAATTTCTTTATATCTGAACTATCTCCCAAAGAAGTAATACATTGCCATATATCTGTTACTTGTTCTGTTTTTTAACATAATTATCACAGATTCATCATTGGGTGGCTTTTTAAGATATGTGTGTACATATCTTTCTGGGCTGGTGGCACGGAGCGGGGGAGGGAGGAGGGAAAGGGGATGATTTTGTAGGAGGGGCAGGTGCATATGTGCGTGTGCGTGCGTGTGAGTGCATGCAATGTTTGCAGCGACACGAGTTGGGCCACAAGCACCCACAATGAGGCTCGCGCAAGTGGGACTCCAAGTGTCTGCAAAGAGGCTCACACGAGTGGGGCCACAAACACCCATAAGGCTCATGCAAGTGGGATTGCGACCACGCTCGACACGTGCGGGAGTGGGGCCACGACCACTCTTGATGCTCACACAAGTGGGGCCGCAAGCGCCCGCAATGAGACTGGGAACGCAAGCACCCACAACAACGCTCATGACAGGAGCAAACGCTCACAAGTAGGGCCACAAACACCTCTGACAAGTGCTCACTGGCCAGCCACTCACATGGCCCGTTGGCGATTAGGCTATGACCCAGTAGAGCCACAGCCCACAGGTTGGGGACCCCTGCCCTACAGGACTGAGAGGCCTAACCCTATCATTGGGATTTTTATTGAGAAGTTGCAATACTTCTTTCTGTTACCTGTTTCACAGGTCAGCTTTTGGTAGGCTAGGTTAGACCTTTATGGAGACAGGCAGTAGCACAGTCTATAGGGTTTTGCTTTTCTTCAGATCCTCTATCTATTCTAGCCAATAGCTCATCTGCCTAGTCTTTGGGACTTTACTTATCCAGAGGTTTGTGAAAATTGTGTTTAGATTTTGGAGACATTACAATCTAACCAGGCAGAGAATCCTCCATTGTCAATGAAGAATGGCTGCCACAGTTTTCATAAAAGCCTTGAACAAGAGACCGAGAAAATCTCTCCGTTAGAAACCTTGATATAAATTGAATCCTGAAGGTTAAAGAGATTTTCAGTTGTTAAGATTTTTGTAACTTTATTTGGAATACATTCAGTAAATCTTAGTAAAGAAGCATTGAAAAATCTTGCTTTCTTTAGAGGTGGAGTGGCCAAGAACTTGGAAATTCTTTCTGCTTTTTATGATCTGATACCTGCTGCTTGCTTGCCATAGGCAGCTGTGTCTGCTTGATTTTGCTATGGGTACTGTGGCTCAAAGATCCCCAACCTTTTGGGCACCAGGGACCAGTTCTGTGGAGAATGGTTTTTCCATGGACTGGAGAGTGCGTGGTTTTGTGTGCTGCCTGCATCTTGCAGATGGGGCTTTGCTTGTTTGTTTGGACCGGTTGCTGGCATGCCGTGGCCTGGTACCGGTCCACGGACCGGTGGTTGTGGACCCCTGCTGTAGCTGATTACATAGGTAGCTGCTGGCCTTTTCCACCTGTTGAGATGCTCCTGCAGATCCCAAGTACCTTTCTTCCTCACCACCTATCTTGGTTTCTGGCCACCTTTTATGGCTAGATGTGATTTGGGTCTTTTTTTAAAGAGTATTAAGGTGGAGCATTCAACTGGAAGATTCCATGCTGATAGCCAAGTCAGACTATGCTTGATGGCAGTCCGAGTAATCTTAAGAAGGAAAGTAGCTCATAGCAGTGGCCTGTTCCTCTATGTATGAGTCAGAAGAAGAATCTTTACTTATCAGTTTCAAGAATAGGGAGGAGGGTTGTTGTTGTATTTTTCTAATTGGGGTTTGGCAGAGTTAGGCTTCAAATTCTTCCACAGGTTGAGGAGAATACTTTTAGCTTTTGGGGAGTAGTAAAGGCCATCGAGCTGCCTTATCTCTGTTCTTTGGAGTTTTGAGGAGAGGACTGATATTTTTTCCTTGTACATAGGAGCGACAACATCAGTATTGTACTCTGCTGTGCATATTCTGAGCATTTTGATTTGTTACACTACCTGTTTATTCTTAGCATAGACTTCAACGCCCAGAATTCTCACAATGATCACATTGATTGGGAAATTCAGAGAGTTGAGATTTATGAATCTGGAATCTTCAAGTTAAGAGGAGGCTGATTTTACATTGTTGTAAGGCAGAGGCCCCCAACCTTTTAGGCACCAGGGACCGGTTCTGTGGGGAAAGGTTTTTTCACGGACTGGAGGGGGCGTAGTTTTGTGTGCTGCCTGCATCCCATGGATGGGGCTTCACTTGTTTCTGTCATGCCACGTACCGGGACCGGTCCACGTACCGGGGGTTGGGGACCTCTGTTGTAAGGGAAGAATGTTGAAAATGAAAAGCTTTTGTAAATTGAGAGTACCAGGAGAAAACATTGTAATCTTAAATTTCATGACAATTAACAGGTTGGAATTAAAAATTACTCTTTTCTGAAGGTTTATCGCATCTTGTAGCAGCCTCATTTACTGAAGATAGATATGGTGTTGTTCAGACGACACTGCCAGCAATTCTGAATTCCTTGCTAACTCTTCAAGAGGTAAGGAGCTTTAATTTTTTTCACAAAAGAGAACTATGAAGCCATAACATATTACTAGAAAAAAATGATTTAATTTGCTGTTTCTTTGAAGTCTATCAAATGTTTTTTCTATAGTTAAAGAGGGTGTATTGATTAGGCTAAAATCCAGAAGATGTTTTTAAGAGTAAGCTGGTCTATGACTATAGCACTCCTTCTGCAGCACCTTAAACCAGCTATATCTTTTTGAGATCACATGGCTACAGCGATTGTATGTTCCCTGGAGGATTTGTATTTGATTTAAGGAGCTGCAGACAAGTGCTCTCTTCATATTTTCTGAAACAATTTGTTTGCCTTTGAATGCCAAGCATGTGTGATCCATTCTCCTGTTTAAGAATTTTATCCTCTTGAAGTCTTGAGTTAATAGTTTAAACAGTATTGTTCAGAACAGTATTTTGATTGATAAAATGTAATTTTATTGCTCATGGGGCTTAGCCTCCAAAGTTGATACTATATTTTCATCATTAGGGCTTACCATAGTCAGTTTGCATTGGAGAAGACATGGAAAAAACTTGGAAAACCACAAAAAAATATCTAAATTATTAAAGTTGTATTAGCTTAGTCATTTTTCCGGGCATGATTTTCCCCATGATTGCATGTTGCAATAAGGGATCATATGGTTCATTAAATTTTGGCTTAGTACGGTAGATGTGTAGTCCTTGAAATTTATAAATCATGACTGATTGGTAATTATTATGGCTTAGCATGGACAGTGTGGTTGATTGACTGGCTTATTGAGTAAACTATAGTTAAAGCATGGCTTAACACATTTAAGAGTCATTTTCCCACAAGGGAAATATTATTTTTTAGAATTTAGAATTGAATTATATTGAATAGTTTTCAGAATCTTGATCTTTCTGATTTCTGAATTGTTTTAGTACTTTTGATGAGCATTTAGTATTTACTAAATGACCCTTGATGTGTTGGGTCATCCTTTCAGCGATATTTCTTTATCCAAACTGTGGGCAAAAAACATTGGGAGCGGGAGTGACTTCTGACTTCCTGCTGACTTCTCCATTGACTTTGCTTGTGGAAAGCTGGCAGAGAGAATCACAAATAACAATTATGTGGCTGTCTGTGGTGGCCCTGCAGTAGCCAAAAGTTTACAAATACAACTGATCTGAAGATCTTTGAAATTCAGTTCCATAGGAATAATGACTCCCTGATTTTTTATACATTCTTAGCGCATTTGAAGTAGGTGGATTAAAAAATCATTGTCCTATGGTACACTAGTTTGGCTAATTGAAGTTTACAAACAGACAATAGCTTTAGTAATATATACTGTAGATTTCTACATAAGGCTATAAATTTTGTTGTCAGCATGTTTCTTCATTGGGTTTTTTTTTTCATTCTAGGTTATAGACAAACACTTCAAACTTCCTCATGTGTCCAGCAAACCTCCAAAAAGTCCAGGAAATCTTGCAGACACTTCCTACAAGACCCTTCGATTTGCTTTGAGATCATCATTAAAAACTGCAATCTATCGGATAACCACCACCTTTGGAGAACATTTAAAGTGAGTTTGAAGGATCTAAAACTGTATTAGTGTTCATTTCCTAATGTCCTAAAATATAGGTGAATGAAAACCACGATGGTTTGTTATGGGGAAAGATGGGAGGAAGCAACACTCCTGAAGAAAAGATAAGCTTTAATCATTACATTGAAATGTCTATGGAGATTTTCAATCATCCAGGTCATGGTTGTTTTTCCAAAGAGCTTTTTCCAAAAGGCAACTGGCCTTCCTTGGGTTTTTCTTTGAAAACATTTCACTTCTCATCCCAAAAGCTTCTTCAGTTCTAACTGGTTTGGCAGTAGAAGGATTTATATTATTCTGAATATAACCAGATGACTGCAAAGAATATAAAAAGAAAAAACCAAGGAAGGCCAGTTGCCTTTTGGAAAAAGCACCCTCAGAACATCACAATGAAATATAACGCATTGTTGTATCAATTATATAAGTATTAAAAGAACAGCAGCAACAACAAAGCCTATCTAAAAAAAAAAGTGGGTAAAAACCAATCTATACTTTCTCTGACCTTGTATTGAAAACAGTTTGGAGTGAGCTTAAGTACATTCAGCTTAACATGCTTGAGATCCTTATGTTCAATGTGGGAAGATTGGAGTAGAGACAGAAGGTAGGTACTCTGGAGGCTGCCCTCTGGAGGCTGGTACTTTCAGACATGTGCCTTTACAAACGTCTGAATAGGGCAGTGATGGCGAACCT
>NW_015396869.1:0-2465 GCF_001527695.2 Protobothrops mucrosquamatus
ACAGTAGCTCTTTGACTGCCATAAATCAGGATATTAATGAACTACATAAATGAGGATTCCTGAATGCTTTTCGATAGGATATTGTTTTTCACTATAGGGAATAAACAACCCTGTTTCATTTAAATGCACCATCTCTGGGCACATTAATGTTGCATGCTCTCATTGGCTGAATCTGTACAGGTTGCTGTCCTGCATGCTGACAATTGCTGGGATATTTCAAAAACATCCAGTTAACATTAACACTTGATGTCTTTCCAAGTACATCAACTTATTTCCATAAGACCTGCTAATATTTCACTGACGTCTATTTAAACATTACCGTGCACTAAGCCTAAACTACTATTAAGTATTAAAAACAATAACAGTGGCTAGTCTGATTAAAATTAACAGAACAGAATAACAGGAATCCTGGAGGTCTTCTAGTCCAACCCCCTGCTCAGGCAGGAAACCCTATACCATTTCAGACAAATGGCTGTCCAATCTCTTCTTTAAAACTTCCAGTGTTGGAGCATTCACCGCTTCTGGAGGCAGGTTGTTCCACTGAATAAATGTTCTAACTATCAGGAAATTTCTTCTTAGTTCCAGGTTGCTTCTCTCCTTGATTAGTTTCCATCCGTTGCTTCCTCTCCTGCCTTCAGGGGCTTTGGAGAATAGCTTGACTCCCTCTTCTTTGGGGCAGCCCCTGAGATACTGGAAGACTGCTATCATGTCCCCTCTTGTCCTTCTCTTCATTAAACTAGACAAACCCAATTCCTGCCACCATGCTTCATATGTTTTATCCTCCACAGTCTCCTAATCATCTTTGTTGCTCTTCTCTGCACTCTTTCTGGAGTCACAACGTGCCTGTCACAATACACTTGTCTTTGGGAGCTGCAGACCCTCTCCCGAAGAAAGCAGCTTCTTGTTTACACTGGATGCTGTCTTCCAGTCAGGATTTTCCTAAGAAATGTCACTGGCACATCAACCCAGCTTACATAAGTCATAATCCTGACTCGGATCCTTCAAATCAGGAATTTGACTTTAAAAAAGCGGAGTTGGATTTGGACACCGTTTCTGGATTTTGTGCTTGTGATGAAAAAAAGATGAAACTTTGACTTTGTTGATTAGAAAGATTTGTTGTTATAGAAGTGGCTAGTATATATTATTGTGCAAAAGTAAAAAGTCGAGGCTGCAGTGTTATTATCTTCTGCCGTGTTAAAAAGAGTCAGAAGTCAATGCTTTTTTCCCCCTTCTACCCCACACTTTCTCCTTTCCCCTCCTCTAGTTTCCCATTATTTTCCTTTTCTTTGTATTTTATAGTCTGATAAATGAATAAACAATTTTAAACAACAACAACAACAACAAAAAAAGAGTGGAGTTGGAAGTCTCTACTCTTAATGAGTTTCAGAGCTAGAAACAAACCATATTGTTTTTAACTACTGGGGCTAGAAATTTCATAGGAGATAAAAAGCTCAGAGAGGTTGTTATTAAAGATTAAGTTCTAACTGAAGATTGCATGACACATAAATTGCTCCAAATTCTCAGACTGCAATCTTAAGCATGCCTAACTGGGAGTAACCACCAAACCTGACTAGGAATTCATGTGGCCTGCAGGCAGTATATTATGTGCTTCAGTTCAGCATAGAAATGAAACATAGAAAATCACTTTTTTTTTTCTCAAAGGGTGCCATCGTATTACTTTAATGCCAACAATGAATATACCTATTTGGAAATAAGTTACAGGAATTTCAGTGCACTTCACTTTCAGGGATGAAAAAAACAAGGTTACAGCATTTTAACAGAATAACAGAATCCCAGGGACCTTGGAGGTCTTCTAGTCCAACCCCCTGCTCAGGCAGGAGACCCTATACCGTTTCAGACAAATGGGTGTCCAGTCTCTTCTTAAAAACTTCCAGTGTTGGAGCATTCACTGCTTCTGGAGGCAGGTTGTTCCCCTGGTTAATTGTTCTAACTGTCAGGAAGTTTCTCCTTAGTTCTAGATTGGTTCTTTCCTTGATTAGTTTCCATCCATTGCTTCTTGTCCTGCCTTCAGGTAATTTTATCTGATGATTTATGTTTTGGAAACGGGCAAGAACCTTACCGCTTTGACTTCTTTGAAACCATTATGGCTTATACCAAAATCCTAGGACAGAACAGGATCTTACCTGTATAAACTTTGTAAATCTAATAAAAAGGAGGAGAATCTACTACACCCTCTATGTATGTAAATGCTCATCACTCTGCAGATTTAATTTTTGTATGGGAAAGTAAAAATATATCACTGTGTCCTAAGCCTACTGGTGTTCTCACTGCCCCTAAGTCTGGATCCATCAGGAACCCCCCACCAAATAGAAGACAAGGCACTGCTCACATTGTAGCAGAAACAGAAATAAAGCAAGATTAGGACAAAATGTCTTACTTTATGTATTTACCTATATAGACAGGTAGCTACTGCTTTCTTAATGGGATGCCTTTGGTGAATGAAA
>NW_015396869.1:9572-17385 GCF_001527695.2 Protobothrops mucrosquamatus
TTTTTTTGGGTGGGAGAAGGTATCATGATTATCGTTGATTCAGTCCAAAAAAAAAAAAAAAAAGGAAAGAGGGATTGCACCATCTCAAACAAAACAAAACAAAACAAAACAAAAAACTCTTGCCGTCATGAAGTTACTGGAAGTATCTCACTCGGAACTGCCCAATAAGATTTATCGGATTTTTTTCTCCCCCCCCCCCCGTAATTGTAAAACCAGACAGGAAAATAATAATTAATAATAATAATAATAATAATAATAATAATAAAAAAGACACATACAGAGATAAGATAACCAGGCTGGTGCTTGCTACTCTTTTTCAGACCCACCGATTGTATTAGAACCAGAAATCCTCCAAAAAGTCCGTTAGAAATTAAATAAATAAATATTTTCGCTATGTTTTCTTTTCCTTTTTTTCTACACGCAGAGAACAGACTTAAATCCCAGGTCCTTCTCTGCAAACCCCTAACCCTCTCCTAACAAAATTGCGTTGCCAAGATGCTTCTTTCTGATCTTCCAGAGCCCGAAAGACGCAGACAAAGGGCAAATGGATCTAATCAGATGCACAGGCTCCTGAACTGCCTTCCAAGATCCAGCGATCCCAATTGAGTCCCATTAGAGGCAGCTCTAAAGATTGAGGAGGCTTCCCCTGGCACTGTATCTAGATTCACAAGGACTTGCCACCCTGAACGGGAACACATTTGGGGTTGCGGTTTGTTTTTTTTGTGGGTGTGTGTGTGGGTGTGAAAGGGCCTCTTCACTCCTTCGATGCTTCCTCCGGATTTTGCTGTTCCAATCGACGCTTGATCTTGCCCCAATACTCGGGGGCCACGGGAGCTTTGGGGTTGTGTTCAGAGCAGCAGAGGCGTCCGTCCAAGGCCGAGGAGACCAGGGCTCCCTTTTCGTGATCCTTGCAGTAAGAGTGAGGGCAGAACTCGCAAAACGCAGTCGCCGGGTTGCCACAGATGGCACACTGGTGCCACGGGCATTCCCACTTCCCTGAGGAAGAAGAAAACAAGAGAGATCAAATATGTATCCGCACGGGTGCCGGAAGAAAATAGCCGGCCCATTTTCACGATGCAAACTAGACTACGGTCATGGTTCCGACAGACGTTACTCTTCAAAGAACTTCCAGACATGTCACACACAAGGCCCGGGGGCCGGATGCGGCCCGCGAAGTGGTTTCCTGTGGCCCGCGAAGCCATCCTGGAAACAGTGAAGGAACGGCCCCCGCTGGCTTGGCCCTGGCCCAGGTTGGCCGGGAGCCAATGTACAATTTTGTGGTGGCCATCTATGCTGAAACGCATTCAGTCTTAGCTCCACAAGGCCGTCTGGAAACAGTGAGGAACCAGCCCCTGCTGCGTCGGCTCCGCCCCCTGGGTGCATGCTGGGGAGGTGTCACCCTTTGTGAGGAATGAAGAAATGGACCATGCCTTGGCGCTTGCCCCGGTCTCACCCCCTTCTGCCAGAGACCCTCAGATCTGTCCCACTCCTGCCCAGGCCCCCACAGGCACCCTTGACGCGAACGATGTAAAGCTGGCCATGCCCACCCAGTAGGCCACACCCACTCCATCCACGCCCACCCAGTAGGCTGCACCCACCTTGGCCACACACCCCCAGCCCCCCCCCGAGGGCAACCGCAATGCTGATGTGGCCCTCAATGAAATTGAGTTTGACACCCCTGCCTTAAAGACTATTCAAATAACGTGAGAGCTCTACTGCAATCTCAACTTGATGAAGATTAATTTATAGGAATTAGGAGGGCAAAAATGTTACCTTCTCAGATGTGCTTTAAAAAAAAAATCTTACCAACCAAATAAATGAAAGGTAAATAGAAAGCAAGGTAAAGTCCAGTAACACAGCTGCTATCCACTGACTCTCCTAACCTTGACAGAGAACTATCCTGGTTTTGTAATTTGAAGCCCCAAAAATATTGGCAGAGCCAATTCTATGGAAAGGCCGGCTTAAAAGGGTCATTTCAGGATTTGCTAAAGGATTCACGGGAAGAAGTAAAAACGGAGGGGAAAGAAGAAAATACCAAACATCCAGTGGTGGGATTCAAATAGGTGAACAACCGGTTCTCTTTGTGGATGCTGCTTCCGGAAGTCCATCCTGGGCCTGGGCAACAAAAAAATTAGCTGCCGGTCCTGCCGAAGTGGTGCGAACTGGTTGAATCCCACCACTGCAAACATCCCAAATTTCTTTGTGATTGCAGAATGCTGACAAACTGACTGGACTGTGGAAATTGAGCTCAAGTATCTTGGAAGTGGACATCAACCCCGCTGCTCTGTTTTGTGACTGTTATGTTGGCTTCCTAGAGATATCAGTGTCTTCCCTAATTAACTTCGTCACAACTAGACTACTGAAACAGAGCAGCAATAGCAGTAGCGCTTAGACTTATATACCACTTCCCATTTACAGCCCTCTCTCAGCGGTTTACAGAGTCAGCATACTGCCCTCAAACGATCTGGGTCCTCATTTTACCGACCTCAGAAGGATGGAAAGCTGAGTCAATCGTGAGCCGGTGAGAATCGAACTGCTGGCAGTGGACAGTGAGTTAGCCTGCAATATTAGCTACTGCGCTACCACGGCTCCTCGTTTAAACAGCCAGGTGATTTTTTGCATATATATTTTTATGTCCAAAAGGAAAAAAAAAAGGCCTATTTACAGCTGTCACAAAATTGCAGGCACCTACCAAAGGGTGGCTGTGTCAAATTAAGGCAGAGGAGGTGATAAGCTTTGGGACAGTCTTTTTTGTCACACATGACGAGTTCACCCCCATCTCCACACTGAAAGCAATTATCTTCGTGCATCTGCTTCTGCTCCATTTTTATCTTCCGTTTCTTCTGCTTCAGCTTTGCGTTCTTTGCCTTCTCTTCATTTGCCGTTGCGCACGCCGTCTGAACAGGCAGAGGGAAAAGCCAAGAAGAATGTTAATAAAGGACAATTTTAAAAAAAAGAAAAAAAAAAAGAGTCGCAACTCTCTTAAGTCAGCCCTACAAGGTAGACCAGGCTAAGAAACCAATGCCATGTAGGACAGGACTACTTTAATTGTGTCATCTATACAGGGGTGGGGAACTACGGCCCCTTTATGATCCGTGGACTTCTGCTCCCAGAATTCTATGCTGGCTCAGGAATTCTGGGAGTAGAAGTCCACAGATCATACAGGGGCTGTAGTTCCCTGCCCCTGATCTGTAGTAAAACAGTCTTACAAATCTGAAGGTGCTTCCTTTTTCTTTCCCATTATTATCTCCATTTAAAGTAGGCTGTCTGAATGTTCTCTCCAATTTGTTTCTTGGAATGGACTCAGGCCCCTCTTAACTGGACACTGCCTTGCTAGCAGCTCTTCCTCCAGTTTCGAGGCCATTCCCTTTACCCTCTAAGCCAGCGGTTCTCAACCTATGGGTCGCGACCCCATTTGGGGTCGATCGACCATTTCACGGGGGTCGCCAAGCAAGGCTGTCCGCCATCTTTTTCCCCCTTTTCCGGCGGGTGCCTTACCTCCCTTGAACTGGGCCAGCTGGTGGTCGGCCTGCTCCGTCTCTGCCGCTTGCCAGCTACGCCTCGGCCGGCGCAGGGGGCGGAACCACGCATGCGCGGCGCTCCCGGGCAGGGAAAGTCCTCGACTTACAACCAGTTGGGTAGTCCTCGACTTACAACCGGTTTAGTCCTCGACTAAAAGGTTGAGAACCACTGCTCTAAGCCTACTTGAGCCCTGGTGTCTGAAAGCGAAAGCTTCCAGCCAAGAAAATGCTGAGTTCAGATGAACACCCAACAGTCGCCGTCAAGCCCTAAATGAAGATGGGGATTCTGTACAGAGAGTCCTCGACTCACGACCTCAATTCAGCCCCAGATTTCTGTCGCTAAGCGAGAAAGGGGGTTAAGTGAGCGTTGCCTCCTTTTGCAACGTTTTCCTGCCACGGTTGTCAAGTCAATCTGGCTTCCCCATTGACTTTGCTCGTCAGAGGGACGCGAAAGGTGATGACGTGACTCAGGGACACACTGCGACCGGCATAAATACGAGCCAGTAATTTTGATCCCGTGACCCTGAGGACGCTGCAATGGTCGAAAGCCTGAAAAATGATCCCAGGTCACTGCTGCTGTAACTTCGAATGGTCACTAAACAAACTGTCATACGTTTGAGGACTATCTGTGATGAAAGAGACCAGGAGGAAAGTCCTGGTTTGGACTGGTGAGCACAAGCGGAGAGAGAACATGCCCCTGTGTTTGATATTCCATCTATCTGTGGTTTTTGCCCTGGAGGGCTTTCCCCATTTGTGTGACTAACCTTTGGCCTCACTCCCAGGAATCCACTGCAGTTTTCTGCTCCACAGTGGCACTCGGTTCTGCCATTGCCCAGACAATCCAAATTATAGTTAAATGTTAACTCCATCCCTGTAGATTCAAGAGAATTAGTTTAATACTTAGCAAAGTATGTTAGAGATACTTTTCGTTTTTTGCTTCAGAAAAGAGCGATATACCAGCTTCATTAAAGTATTAAAAAGTATTAAAAATGTGATGGCCATCTTCATTGCCAGCGAAAAATCTCGTTCTTATCGAAATGACCCAGTGGCTAGCAGAATTAATAAGGAATCTCTCCTTTATTTCTCCTTTTTAGCATCTCTTTCTCTGGTTTTCCCATCCCAAATCCAATCTAAACATCTGGCTGGCTGTGCGACAAGCCATAATATCCAGATGTAACCCTATTGGGGGAGGTCATAGTTAAAATCCATCAGCATTTCTAAACTGGAAAATGTTTTGAGCAATAAAAAGCTGGCAAGTTATCATCTTTCAATTTGACTATTCATTTCAATTTGGCTTTGCTTGCATAAACAAGCATGCTTATTCCAGAGGAAGAAAATTTGGGCTCTCTTGGATCTGACCAAAGCTGTTAGAGATCAAGATCTCTCCATACATAAGGACCATTGCTAACTGAATCTTCTTATCGCCTCAAGAGTTTTCCATTTGAGGTCACTGAATTGAGTCTTTGAGTGCAGGGTTGGACTAGAAGACCTCCAAGGTCCCTTCTCACCCAATTACAGCATACTATGTTTTTTTTTTTTTGCTTTCTCTTTCATCAAATACAAGCTTCTCTCATTTGCTTTATTTGCCCTGAGAAAGAGTTCATTTTTCCATCCAGTCCCAGGAGCAGAGTCAGTATGGACAAAAGGACAAAGGCTTAAACTACACACAGAGATGTTTTTACAAAATGTTTATCAAGAGGCTGTGAATGAACCACCACCACCACAACAACAACAGAAAGAACGAAGAGGCAGCGTAAAACCTGAAAGCAAAAGACTTTAAGAGAATATCCCTATCCAGGTCAAATTGAGGAAAAAGAACTGGAAGAGATCCAGGAGCACCAAGCCTAGAAACGACATTTAGGTCACATGCTGCTTGCATTCTTGGGCAAGAGGAGAAGGAGGTAGGACACAATCCAGAGATTGAGGGTAGTATTATGGGAGTTATACAAAATAAAGGACAGTTCCAAAAGTGCTTTTTCAAAAGGCAACTGGACTTTTTTTTCCGCCCCCTTGAAGATGTTTTGCTTCTCATCCAAGAAGCTTCTTCAGCTCTGAAGCGGAAGGTCTTCAAAAAAAAAAAAGAAAGAAAAAAAGAAAGAAAAGAGAAAATAAAATAAAATAAAATCCAATTGCCTTTTGAAAAAGCACTTTTGGGACAACCATGACCTGGATGACTGAGAATCTCCATGGACAAAACAAAGGACTGTTAGAAGAAGAAGACAACGAAGAGGTCAAAATATCTCCACTCACTTTCAAAGGCAACGGGAACATTCAGAAGAGCATTTACCTGTAGGAATGTCACCCAGAGCAAAGAGTCCCACCCGGACGTCTCCGTTGACTGTCCACTTCTGGGTTTCACAGTTGGGGTTGCAGCTGTGGTTCATGAAGCGAGAGTAGTTTCCCTTTGGTCCAGCATCTATTATGCGGTCCTTGAATAAGACAAAGGATGCAGAAATGAACACGACACCGATTAAAGAATGAATGGTTTAAACCAGGGATCCCCAACCGTGGCAACTTTAAGACCTGTGGACTTCAATTCCCAGAATTCCCCAGCCAGCATGGCTGGCTGGGGAATTCTGGGAATTGAAGTCCACAAGTCTTAAAGTTGCCACGGTTGGGGACTCCTGGTTTAAACTATTGCAACGGGATGTCGACGCTGATGCTTCCGCTGCAAACGTAGCATTGCTACAGGAGCAGCCTCAATCGCAAAAATTGGCAAGCCAAAATCATCTGCTGAACTTGGGAGAGTTAAAAACTCTTGTTTTGTCTGGCTGGCAAGTAATCTCGAGTTTTCCTGGTGGATTTTTACATGCAGACTGTCATTTTGACAGGTGTCAAAACCGTAACACCTTTGATGCTGGGATGACATACAAGCATGCACGGACGCACACGCACGCATGCACGCGCGGAGGATATCCTTTTACCTTTGTAACAGTTAACATATAAAAATTGGTCACGTTGTTCTCATGGGCGCGCTTAATTCGCAATCGGCATTCTTCCTCGTCAATTAATTCACCAACGTATTCATTCACAAATTCACCCTAAAAAAAAAAAAAAAAGTCAAAAGAGAAACGGACTTATAAATAAATGGGAGCATTATACTACAGAGCGGTGTTTCTCAACCTGGGCCACTTTAAGATGCCTATGGACGTCACCTCCCAGAATTCTCCATCTAGCCGAAACTAGGGAATTCTGGGAATTGAAGTCCACCCATCTTAAAGTGGCCCAGGTTGAGAAATACTAATACTACATAGCATAGACATTGAAAAGAAACTCTTGTTAGAAAACAGCTAGCATGGTAAAGTGTTTACAGCAGTGGTTCTTAATGCCGCGACCCCAACCGGTCGTAAGTCGAGGACTAAACTGGTCATAAGTCGAGGACTAAACCGGTTGTAAGTCGAGGACTACCCAACCGGTTGTAAGTCGAGGACTTTCCCTTCCCGGGAGCGCCGCGCATGCGTGGTTCCGCCCCCTGCGCCGGCCGAGGCGTAGCTGGCAAGCGGCAGAGACAGAGCAGGCCGACCACCAGCTGGCCCATCCCAAGGGAGGTAAGGCATCCGCTGGAAAAGGGGAAAAAATGGCGGACAAAAAAAATGGCAGACAAAAAAAATGGCGGACAGCCTTGCTTGGCGACCCCCATGAAATGGTCGATCGACCCCAAATGGGGTCCCGACCCACAGGTTGAGAACCGCTGGTTTACAGGTTCACAAAGCAATTTTCTTTATCGGCATGAAAGGTTCTGATAGCAAAGATTATCTCAAGCTTAAGGAGTTCTTTGCCAAGAAGAAAGCAAGATGTTATGCCTCGTTCTACTGTAATATATTTGCTCCCAAATATATTAGAGAATTATTCTATGCAGTTCTGGGCTGGGTAAATTAGCAACTAGTTCAAGAAAATGTCGCAAGCTAGAAGATGCAAATTTGTGGAATCCCAAGGTAGAAAATGTAGAATCCAACTAATGCTGGCTTCTTTCTAATATACTGTATATTCTCATCAGCCTCTCAATTGGCTCTCTTGGCTTTTTTTCAGACACTGGGACCCCCAAATTTGAAAGAACATGTATTGAAACCTTGAATGGACAGAAGCTGAAGTCCCCCCCCCCCAACATTACAGCTTTCCTCTGACCCTCGGACCAAAGAAAATAGGAAATATACAATAATAGTAAAAATATGCAATTAGGTAACAAAGAAATGGCGAGGAAAACTAATTTGGAAACTAAGACGGTGCATGAATTGGTAAGCAATCGCTTCTTTCCAGAAACCAAATTACCTAAATTTTGTCGTGGAAATGTT
>NW_015396870.1:0-3241 GCF_001527695.2 Protobothrops mucrosquamatus
GAGAGAAAGAAGAAACTTTCCTTTTAAAAAAAAACACAAAATGTAGAAAATCATGTCCTGTTTTTGAAAGGATATCCCTTGTGCTGACTGTCTTCCATGGCCTGATCTCACTAGTGTCAATTCAAGATAGACAGGCCAAAGAAAACTCAACTGATATTGTATTTTACCAGGTCACCATTTTTTGAAGGGGGGGAAAAAAGACTGTGAATCCAGAAGAGATACCAAACTTCTGTTTATGTTTCATAAGACAGCTTTTTCAAGGGGAAGAAATTCACCTCTGAGCCATAGGAAAAAGCAGAAAGGTAAAATGTTTTACTTTCCTTATTTACATTTCCATATGCAAACCTTAAATAGGACATTTTTTCATATGAGTAATTATTACTGGAATGCTAACAAGATGATCCTCTCCTTGGGATACATGACCTTGCTGAGTCGCTTTTTACTACCAGTGTAATAATTCTTTTGCACGAAGGTGAAGAAGCAAAGATAAAACTTTCTAGGGATGTGTGTGGAAAGAATCCTGTTAAGAATCACTCTTAACTCTGCCGTACAATAACTGTATGTCTGCCAATACATTTCTAAATGAAATGAAATGAAATAAATGAAAGCACTTTGACTGAAATCAAATAAGTTGTTAAAATTGTCCTCCTTCCCACCCGCATACATATAATGGAAAATTGCATGCAATTTACAAAAATAGCTTATTGCTATTAGTTCCCTGTTTCCCAATATTCAGTAGGAAGACATCTGTATAAAGGATCCATTCATGCAAAACATGACTACAAATGGTTGTGGGCAGATTATTTTTTAAATGAAGGAACACATTTGAATTCTATTCTATAACCAAATAGACACCAATATCAGGCTTAGGCCTATCATATCTAAGATTCCAAAATGAATTTTCTATAACTCTTTCTATCATTTATTTGTCATCTGGATGTTTATAGCTCAAATATGGGGAGCTTAAGCTACATACTATGTGTTAAGTCCAGAGAATAATGGCGCTTGAGACGAAGCATTTCTAACAAGTCTTTATTCTCTGCTTCCATTTTACGAACAACCCGAGCAGAGGCACACAGGCCTCTATTTATACCCTCTGATCCCCGGGCAAGTTCAACCAATCAAGAGGCGGTCTTTTCCCGCCTTGCGCATGCGCGCAAGGCCGGCGCCACTCAGTCTGGTCCCGGGCAGCTTCTGCAAATGCCCGGGACTCTTGCAACGTCCCGAGCCTGCCTTTTGCAGGCTCAGGACACAACACCCCTTCCCCCTGGATGAAATAAGATTGCACCCACATGGACGCCATCCTATTGATGGTAATATAATTAATAATGAGTTAATGTCACACAGTGTATAAGGTGTGGGACTGTTCCTTTGAACCAGATCCAGTGGCCCCCAACCTTGTTTCCTTAAGGTCAAGCAGCCTGTACCTTTAGTTCAGCTATTGCTATGTACCTGCTCACCTTACGTAATCGGCTAGGTATTTGGGAGGGCCTCTTATCCTGAGCGACCTTCTCAGACCTGGGGAGTTTGTATTGTTTTCCCCATTGCTTCTTGCACTAGGTGAAGTGCCCTGTGAATGACTAGAGACTTCAGTTTGACTTTCCTGCCCGTCTCCTGTATTCGAGCAGTCAGGGTCCTGTTGATCGCTAAACCTGGTTGACCTACCCTCTATGGAGTTTTCTACCCCCTCTGAACTCATTGCCGCGTTTCCTGATGGAGTGCGGTTTTCCTGGCTCGTTTCTGTATTGCTAGGATCTAGGGATGCCTCCCTGTTAGCCCTGATGCGTGAGGACATCCTTCTTTGAGCCATTTCAGCAAAGGACGTGTTTCCCCTTTGTTTTGCCTGCTCTCTTGCATGTTGTGAGTTGTGAGTATGCTCCCAGGTATTCTCCGTGTCTGGAGTATTGCTTGTTAGGGGTGGATAATTAGTCTGCCACCGGTGGAACTCCCAGGCTGGAGTGTGTGTGGGGGTGTCTGTGTACCCCCTTTCCCAAGAACTGCTACCTGCAGCACCTGTGGAGCTTGGGTGTTGAGTACCCGATTCACTCCCCACAGCCATCGTTGGCTGTTGAGTTTGATTCCCAGAATGCATTGCCCATTCCTCCCCCCCCCAAGAGGAGACTGAGAAGGAACCATAGGCGAGTCCCGCCTCACACGTAGTTGATCAATGTGGCGGCGAAGCACGTGGCCGTCTGTCAGGGACACCTCGAAGGACAGAGACCCCGAGACCTTGCAGACCACAGCCGGGACCCAGAGGTGGCCAGGCCCGTAATTCCTGGCCCAGACAGGATCACCTTCATGTAGGACCCGTGGTGGGTGTGGCTGAGACACCTGTGCAGCTACACGTTCCGGATGCAGCCTGTCCAATTTAGTCACGAGCCGACGACCCCAGCAGAGTTCGGCCGGGCACTTACCCGTGGCAGTGCATGGAGTAGTACGATGTGCCAAAAGAAAGTCAGCCAACCTGTGATGCCAGTTGCCGTAAGTCAGCTTCTTGAGGGCGTCCTTGGTGACGCGGACCATCCGTTCAGCCAGACCATTGGTAGAAGGATGGAAGGGAGCCGAAGCAGCGTGGTGGATCATGTTGGTCCGAAGAAATCCCTGAAACTCAGTAGAAGTAAATTGAGGACCGTTATCCGACACTAGAACATCTGGCAACCCGTGTGCAGCAAAAATGTTTCTCAACACTTGAATAGTCTTGGCGGCTGTGGTAGAAGACACAGGCACGACCTCCAGCCATTTAGAATGGCTATCAACAACAACCAGGAAGAATTGACCCTGAAAGGGCCCAGCGTAATCTACATGTATTCTAGACCATGGAGTGTGTGTTTCCTCCCACCTGTGTACAGGGGCCTGGGGCATTTCAGGCCTGGACTGTTGGCAGGCATGACACCCATGGACGTGGGACTCGATGGCCCGGTCAATGCCAGGCCACCACAGATGGCTGCGTGCAAGCGCCCTCATCCTGACAATTCCAGGGTGGCCCTCATGTAATGAGATCAAGATTCTAGCCCTCAATGAGGCCGGGATCACAACTCTCGGTCCCCAGAGGAGGCAGCCATTGAAAGTGGACAACTCGTGCCTCTTAACCCAAAAACGTTGAAATTCCTCAGCAGGGCACCTGTCAGGCCACCCAGATAAAACCCATGACAGTACGCATTTGAGCGTGTGGTCAGTGGCAGTTTCAGCAGCCACATCCCTAGCATTGAGGGGACATTCAGGCAACTCCTGAATGGACAAT
>NW_015396870.1:4634-7812 GCF_001527695.2 Protobothrops mucrosquamatus
ATCCAACTTAAGTGAAACAGGAGGTCCTGTGTAGGACCCTAGTTCAGAACTGAACACATCTGCAAACTCCTTGCATACGTCTGCAAGGGTCTGTGTTTGCAATTTATTTAGCCCAGTTACCTGAATTCCCAAGGCCTCAAACCAATCGAGTCCAATGAGACTCGTTCGCTCACCCCCCACAACTAACACGTCTAGGGGGCCTGCAAAATTCTTGTACTGTACCTTAAGGGTGGCCTCCCCCTTAACGCACACTTGAGAATTTTGGAAATCTGTAAGGATTACATTAGAGGGCCTTAACGAAACTCTCTGGCCACTGCTGCTGCAGATTTTGTGAAATGTGTTGAGGGAAATTATGGATAGGGCAGACCCCGTGTCAAGTTCCATCGATAATGGAATTCCCTGCAATTTCACTTTAAGTGTTAGCTTCTTTTTAAGGGGTTTGTGTGTACCTATTCTTAAAATGTTCTGGCGTGTTGCACAGAACCCCACCCTGTTTTGGCTGGGCACCCTGGTACCTTTCAGATTCAATTCTTCCTTCGGTTGTACCTTCTGTCGACCCAGGCAGACCGCAGCGATGTGGCCCTTCTTTCCGCACGCTCGGCAAATAGTGGAACGGAACCGACATTCCGCTCGCTTGTGGCGTCCACCACATCCGAGGCAACGAAGCTCAGCTGGGCCCTTGTCCTGACGATCCTTGGACCTTCTCCCAGCTGCTTGGTAAAGCTTGTCCACCTCTTCTTCAGGATCTTCGTCCGAATCCTCGCGCATGTCTTCCTTGTGAATAGTGGCAGTCTCTGGAACGTTTCGCTTAGGCCGCATGTTCTTGACCACCCCGCCTGCAGCTTCTTCAGCCGAAACCTCTCGCAGAGCATCTTGGAAGGAGACATCTTCCCTGGCGAACAGTCTCTGCTGTAATTCTGTGTTCCTCAGTCCACACACAAAACGATCGTGCAGTCTTTCCTCTAAGTCCTTGAAGTCGCACGGTTTAGCTGCTCTTCTCAAGGCCGCAACGTATTCTTTTGCTGATTCTCCAACTCGCTGATCTCTCTGTTGAAATGTGTGTCTCCAAGCCATGACAGATTGCTTGGGCTGGAAGTGTTCCTTTAAAGTTTTCTTCAGGTCGGAGTATGATACTGTTTCCAGTGAGTCCGGGGCGATTAAGCTCTCGGCGATCTCAAAGGCGTCTTGCCCACAAACGCACAACAATGTGGCAGCCTTTAAGCCTTCCTCCCGAATCTAGTTTATGCGGAAATACGTCTCGACTCTTGCCACATAAGATTCCCACCTCTCGGGGTGAGAGACGTCGAATTCCGCTAAACGCCCAACTTTCGCCATGATCGAGGATCAGGTTTTCTTCTTCTTCAGCCGCACGCACCCTCCAGCGATTTCGTACTGGCAGGATAACGCTGACTTCCACGCCGTTTCTCTTCCGGACTTCTTTGGGTGAGTCTTCTAGCTTTCCTAGCTGTAGAGACTGTATCCCACCCTCGTCGCCAGTGTTAAGTCCAGAGAATAATGGCGCTTGAGATGAAGCATTTCTAACAAGTCTTTATTCTCTGCTTCCATTTTACGAACAACCCCAGCAGACGCACGCAGGCCTCTATTTATACCTTCTGATCCCCGGGCAAGTTCAACCAATCAAGAGGCGGTCTTTTCCCGCCTTGCGCATGCGCACAAGGCCGGCGCCACTCAGTCTGGTCCCGGGCAGCTTCTGCAAATGCCCGGGACTCTTGCAACGTCCCGAGCCTGCCTTTTGCAGGCTCAGGACACAACACTATGTAAAAACTTTAACATGTTTCTTTAGCTAACTATTATGCTAATTAACACTTAAAATATTTAGAAGTAACTAGTTCAGGGGTAGGCAACCTCGGCTCTTTTATGACTCATGGACTTCAACTCCCAGAATTCCTGAGTCAGCTAAGCTGACTCAGGAATTCTGGGAGTTGAAGTCCATGAGTCATAAAAGAGCCGAGGTTGCCTACCCCTGAACTAGGTAATTAGGCTGTGTAATACTGGTTTTCATATGGAATGGAATTGAATGAAGTGGAGTAGAGTAGAATGGAGTGGAGATTAGAATTTTTACTGATATAATCATCTGACCATACCAAAAATATAAAACCAATACAAGTATGCAAATAAATGTAAGTAAATACTATCTAGATCAGATTGGGGTTAATTGTAGGGGTTATATTTTTTTAAATAAATCCTATTGTTTTATTTGTATTTACTTTATATGTGTATCTTTTTTTATCCCCTCAATACAATACGATGACTAAATTAATAAAGATTCTATTCTTCTGTTGTCCTCAATATATTTGGGCAGATCAATATATCCACATGTGGTGGGCATGAGACATTTCAATGGGAGACAGAGGCGGGACATTGCTGAAGAAGAAACCCCAAGTGTCTGGTATTAGTGGTGTGCTCAGGAATTCTGGGAGTTGAAGTCCATGAGTCATAAAAGAGCCAAGGTTGCCTACTCCTGGCCTAGTTGGTTCCACAAGCTGCCAGTTCTGAGACCCTGTTTCTGAAGAGGCTCACAGGATCAGTTGGAATTGTTGCTACTATTCCAGCCTCCCTGTTGTGTAGCAACCTCCCTGCTAGAACTTCTGGCGGTCATCTCATGGTTGACTATGGAGTTCTCCAGGTTTATGGTCTTGAAGGACTTCAATTTTGGAGGAGAGGCTTGGGGAAAAAACCCCAAACATTAAATTATAAACTTTATAATTATTCAGCTTTAAAAAAAACCAATTGCAGGACTGGATTACAAGCAAATGTTTATTTTTCTTCTCTGGATAATATTACATATCTCTTTTTGCAAGATTTGGTCAAACGTGGTTCATACCCCCAGCTTCTGAGAAAACCTCAGAAAAAGAATCACAGTTTTGTATTGCTTTCTTTACTATAAATTAGGAAGCATGTCATGGATTAAAATGACTGAACTTTGGCTTTGAGGGTAGCTTGTGAGATGTTTCTCGATATATATCCACAGTGACTAAGCTGACCCATGGAATTTCCAGCATGAAATGTTAATATACCGCAGGAGGTATAAACATTGTGATAGTATCAACTGGTGTTAACGTTTAAATTTTCACATGGGGTGAAATGATTCTCCTGTATCAGGAAAGAGGGAGCAAGGGCTATACTCAAATTCAGATGGAATCGGAAAATCAGGATA
>NW_015396871.1:0-4680 GCF_001527695.2 Protobothrops mucrosquamatus
ATTTTTTGTGCCTTTGAATCAGTGTCAAATTTGGGAAGATTTTGAGAAGTGGTTTGCCATTGCCTCCTTCCTGGGGTTGAAAGAGAGTGACTGGCTGCCTAGCTGGTTTCATATCCAAGACAGGACCAGAACTCAGGGTCTCCCAGTGTCTAGCCTGATGCTTTAACCATTGCACCACACTAGCTCTCCCACTGGAGAGTTCATTTTAACTGTAAATAAAGTGGGAGGCACCCGTGTCAAGCCCAGCCCCCAGGTGAGGGTCCTTCCGCTTCCCTGGTATCCATGATGCGCCCCAGGATCAGAGAGGGGCCTGCAGGGCGCAGAGATTGCCCTGGGAAGTGGAGGACTCTTGCCTGGCATTTCTTCCAGGGTGACCTCTGGCCCAGGCTGATGGGTTCCACTTACATGCTGCCATAATCAAATCATGATCAAATGAGCGGGGGGGGGGGGGGCTGGACTAGAAGACCTTCAGGCTCCCTTCCAGCTCTGTTCTATTCTCAGCTCCTGGCGGCTACATCCTCACAGCAGCTGTCTGGCAAGATTCCTTCAACAAGCACCGCTGGCCCCAAAGACTGGGACCCTCCCTCTGATTTGGCTGGGTCGCCCCCACCCCACACACCCTGGCCTCCTGGCTCCAACCCTGCCCCACCATTTGGGCTGTTGTCTCGGCCAACCGGAGTTCTTTTGGTGCCCAGCGAAGCTTGGTGGGATTCACTGTACCTTCTCCCTGTTTTGCCCTCCCCCCTTCCCCCACTTTTAACTCCGGCCCCCACCAAGCCCCCTCCCCATTCAGCATTGCCCATTCTCTGGATGAGCAGATTTTTTGGCCCTCCCTTAAGAGCAGCCTGCAGGCTGAGGGACAGAACCCGGGTGAGCCTGGCCAGGCGGGGTGTGTGTGTGTGTGCTGCCCGACAGAAGAGGCGATGGCAGGGAACACCACACACACACACACACACACACACACACACACACTGTCCTCATGGCGGCTACGGGTGGCTGGGTGGCTGGGCTCCTGCGTGGGCCGGCCAGGATCCGGGAGAGGTAATTGATTAACCCGCTTCAGTGCCAGGGGGCACCTAGATGCCTCTAAAACTGTCCAGCTCCCAGGCGCCTTTTAATGAGTGATGATTCAGACGGCTCAGTCGAGGTTAATAGATGCTCCCATAAAAAAAAAAATTGTTATTAATTAAGCCCCGGCAAGGCCAGCCAGGAGGGGCAGCCAGTCCCCAAGGAGGGGCATTCTATCTGCCCCCAAGATGCTGCTCAGCCACAGGGTCCACCAGCCCGGCCAGCACCTCCAATGGGGTTGCAGCTGTAGCTCCGCCCCCCTTTTGGGTTTTTAAGCATTTGGGGGGTGTTTTGTCCGGACCCCCGTCAGAGGAACCAGGTCAGAGTCTCTCAGCCGGACACTCCCCCCCCTCTCGCCTCTGCATAGGGAGTCTCAGCTTACGACCCCGACTGACCCCCGCATCTCTGCCGCTGAGACTGTTGTTAAATGGGTTTGGCCCCCTTTTATGACCTTGCTTGCCACAGTTGTTAAGTGAGTCACTTAAGAGTTGTTTAATTAGTAACAGGGTTGATAAGTGGATCTGGCTTCTCCATTGGCTTGAAGGTTGAAAAAAGGGGGACCACGTGAGGGCGCCCCCCTCTGGGACGCTGCGACCATCATAAACCCGAGCCAGTATAAACTCGAGCCAGTTGCCAAGAGTCCAAACTTTGATCCCGTGACCCCAGAGGGATGCTACAATGGTCATAAGGGTGAAAAACGGTCGTAAGTCACTTGTTGTAACTTCAAATGGACTGCCTGTATACTGGGAATCCAAGGATGGGCCAGCTCCGTTGATCCCCTTGGAGCCCGGTGGGGGACAGCTCCATTCCCTCAGTAACGCCCCCCCTCCCGCCCCCTGCCTGCCCTGGGCTCCTCCCTGGGCAGCCCACCAAGGAGTCAATCCGGGAGAGGCAGAATTCCCAGTCTGGGAGGGGGAGACGGGGGGTGGTGGAGAGAGAAGGGTCAGTGGTTTGACCAGCCTTGTAAGCAACTTTGCTTGGACTTTCCACTCCTGTTAATGAGGACCCAGATGACAGGACAGCGCAGTTGGTGGCTGGAGCCCCCCCTCCCCCCCACAGAGAGAGAGAGGGAGAGGAAGGGGTCCTTGTTCCTCATGGCTGCTCAGAGGGGGAGAAACTGCACAGCTTGTTCTTAAGGCTGTGTGAAGAAAGCCAGTGTGGTCAGGTCTGAGGAAGCAGAGGTTTTGCCGCTCTTCACCACTGGGGGGGCAGGGGGGGCAGTGTTGCGTGGCAGCCCTTGGTTGGCCCTTTTTGGAATCCAGAGGTTGGTTGTTCCCAGAGCCCTCCTGCCAAGGTGAGCAGAGAAGCCCAGGTGAGCTCAAGAGGAGACTAAAGAGCTCATTGGCTGAGAAAGCAACAAAACAACTCAGAACCTGGCCTTTTTTTTGGGGGGGGGTCTATCTGTCCTTTGCAGCCCCTCCCGTTCATTGCTCCCCTCTCTGCAGAGTAGAAGTACACGCCTGCTTGTGCTCATAAGCTCCCCTGGCAAGGCCCAGGGCTCCTTCTCCAAGATTGCAATCACAATCCCCACCCCCCAGAGCCCCTTAAAGTCTCCCCCCTCCCCTCTCAGTGGTTCTCTTCCTGCCCTTGGGAGCTTCGTCCCTCGTCTGGTGAACCAAATATTTGGTCTCCTCTTTGCCCCCTTTTCCCAGGCCAACCCAGCAGCTCTGCCAACTGCTTTCCATGGGTGTCCAAACCAAATGCGATCCAGATTCTCCTGTTTCATAGAATCCTAGGGCTGGAAAGGGACCTGGGAGGTCTTCTAATCCAACCCTCTTCCCAAGGCAGGAGTCCGCATACCGTCCCGGACAGACGGTTTTTCCAATCAACTCTTGAAAGCCTCCAGGGATGGAGCACCCCCAATAGCTCCAGAAGGGAGGCTGTTCCATTGATTAACCATTCTCACTGTCAGGAAATTCCTCCTCTAGGACGGAAGGTGTTCCCTAGTTGGGTAATGAAACGTCTGCAAGAAAACAACCCATCTCAGGGAGGGCCCAGGACCCCCCCTCCCAATTCCTCCTCTTTCTTAACATCACTGCCCAGAACTGGACACGGCACTTCAAGTATCAGTCTGAGGCACGTGATGGTTTCTCCAGCAGTCACGCTGTGCTCCGGTCTCCTATGCAGCTTTCAATTTTGAGATTTATTTACTTATTTATTTATTTAATTTATTTATTTATTTATTTATTTATTTTATTTATTTAATTTAATTTATATGCCGCCCTTCTCCAGCGGGACTCAGGGCGGCGCACAACATATTTAAAACCAAAGCATATATACAATCCCCCCCTTAAAACCGAATTAAACCAAATTTTAAAGTTGTGTCTTCCAAATTCCTGAAAACCCAGTATAAAATCCACCCTAGGTCAGGTCCGCTTATTTGTATAAACTGGACTGAACCGGAGACATGGAAGGGTGGGAGCCCCCTCCACCCCCCCCCCCTGTCCTCACTGAGCCTCTTCCCCGAAACAGCCCCGCCGAAGAGCTGACGCCCGCCCCCCTGGGTCTGCTGTCTGGCGCTCCCGTCGCCCGGGGGTGCCCTCTCCTCCCCTCCTACGGAGACTCGCCTGGCTGCTCAGGCTGTCCCCACGGTCCCCCCTCCTGGGAAGAGGCGGCGCTTGCTTGCGCCCCGGTTCTCTTCGGTTCTCGGTTCCGAGGCTCCTCCGCTGCGCGCATCTCTGACTCGGCTTTCCCTCGGCCGCCGCCCCTCCGCGCCCCCTCCGGCCCAGGGTCTCCGGTCGCCCCGTTTCCCGGCGGCTCTTCCGGGGCCCCTGGCCAAGCCAGCGCTTCTCCGGCGAGCCGCAGAGACCCCGAAGGTCTCCCAAGCAAACGCCAGGAGCCCCGGGGCAGGGCCGTCGGGGGCCGCGGGCGCTCCGCAGGATCGCCTCGGGAACTAGCGCGACGGAGACCGCCTTGAACACCTGGAGAAAGGCGGATCGAGAGCTCAAGGAGCGGCCGCTTCCCCAGCTCGGCCGGTCTCCGCTTCCCCCTTCTTTCCCTTCGAGACCTTCGGCTCCGGGGGGGGTGAGACGACGTGGGGGGAGAGGGCACCTTAGTCCTTTTCAGAGGATGAAATGAAGGCCTTTTTGCCACCAGTTTCCATGGAAACGCATCTCCTGGATACCCAGGCGAGGCACTGGCCTCAGCGCGCGCGCCTCCGCCCCCCGCCCCCCTCCCCCCCGAACGGCGACCCCAGAAAACGGACCAAAGCTCTGCTGGGCCCGTCGCCGCCTCTGGGGCCCATCGCGAACGCAACCGGCCGCCTCGGGCTCCTTGCAAGGACCCCCGGGTGGAGCGCGCTCTCCGGCCTCCCCCTCGGGTAAGGCTCCCCGAAGGTCGTGGCTGGAGCTCAAGCGCACTGCGCGGGTCGGGGTGGGCGGGGAGGTTCCCGGGGGTTCCCGGGCCCGGGGCTCGCGCTGGGCGCCTCTTCACCGGCCGGCCAGAAAGGAGGGGAGGGGCGACCCGGGAGGGGCCGCTGGAAAGGCCACTGGCCGCCTGTGCTGGCCCGGAGGGGCCGGGTCGGTCCTGCAGGGGGGTCTCGGCTGGGCTCGCCAGAGGCCGGAGGGCCGCTCGTGCATGGGCGGGGGGGGGGGCTGAGCCTCCGGGTTACGT
>NW_015396871.1:6207-7812 GCF_001527695.2 Protobothrops mucrosquamatus
CGCCCGGAATCGCCTGGCGCCCGTTGGCGACGGGGCTTTCTGGCCTCGGGGCACCTGGACGCGCTGGCCGCGTCGCGATTCGGGCCAGGCGAGGAGCGGGAGAGGCTCCGCGGGCGGAGGGCTCCCCTTCGGCGGACCCAGGCAGCCTGGTTGCCGGCTAATCTTCGGAGGGAGCCCCTATCGGGGCTGGGGGACGGGCGGGCGGGCGCCTGCCAGCCCAGGGAGGGGCAGCAGCAGCAGCAGCAGCAGCATAGGCGGGCGAGGCCTGGGAAGCCCCCGGGGGGCGGGGGGGCAGGCCCTCCTCCTCCTGCGACGCGGCCAGGGCCGCGGAGGCCCAGGGTTCCCCCCCCCTGCCGGCGGAGGGTGGCGACCCCAGAAGCCCCGCAGCCAGGCCTTCCCGGCGGGGAGCAGGCCGCCTACCTGCCGAGCCTGGTGGCAGGATATGGCCCTCGGGCGTCTCCGCCTCCCAACTGCGCACTTTCCTGGAAGCAATATGGAGCGTCTGGATCTCGGGAGCAGAAATCTGTTGAGCCTCGTCGGGGCTGGGAGGCTGCCATCTCCTGACGGCTGCAACGGCAGGCAAACTCGGCGTAAACGGGGAGGGCGGGAGTGAGGCGGCGGCGGCGGCATATGGCCTGGATTGGTGGGCCCTCCCTCTCGGGGAAGCCGTGGGGAGCTCGGGAGAAATCCACCACCAATCCCATGTTGCACACACACAGAGACTTCTAGGCTTCTGTCTCTCTGACACAGGCAGGCAGAGTCTGAAAGTGGCTGGGGCTTTATCTCCCCTCCCCCACCCCCACGTTTTCAAGCATCAAAAATCCATCCTCAGGACCGCCTCCTTCCGAGCCCATCATCCTGGCCCTCGAGATCAGCTGACCTCTTGATGACGTCACCAGCACAGGGACGCCACTTTCCCCGGGAAGGGAATAACCGCTTCTGCTTTTCTGGGTTGCTTCCTTCACCTCTTCCAGGGGTGTCTGCAGAGGGTGGTCAAAAAAAATGGGGGCTGTAAGGGCCTCAAAGCTTCCCCCCCCACCCTTCAGCAGGGGGACGGGCATAAAAATGGGCATCGCTTTGATGACACCTCTGAGGTCATCGTTTCTGTGACCATACCCTGCGAGCACTCTACTTCCTGTTAATCCACAGCCTGGGATTTCCTCGTGGTCTCCCATCCATGCACCACTGCTTCCATTCCCCCTTCCTGCATTTGCACTTTTTCTGCCTACTTTGGGTTTTGCTGCTGAACATGTTTTGGCTTCTCTGCCCCCCCCCCTGGCTGGAAGGGCTGTTGCATGGCCATTGCATCCGTGTGGCCCTTCAGAAACGCTCTCAACAGAGGCTCCCCTCCAAATGAGGGACTGATTGGTCATCCCGGGATCCGGCTGCCTGGGGTTTCTGCAGCGTCTTCTAAGGATGTTGGGAGCAAGAAAAGCCCCCCCCCCGGGTGGGAGTCATCCCGGGAAATTGTGTTGAGAAGATACATTTCCTTTGCCAGCCCCTAAATGCTTCACTCTTTAAATAGTCTTCATGTTTAATTAGGTTTTTTTGGGGGGGTTTCCCTGAGTACCCACTTGATTAGAAAAGAGGGGATAGAAATTGTGT